>NC_043001.1:103873221-103895721 GCF_006345805.1 Octopus sinensis | reverse complement strand
AATTGGAAGAGCGACGGATCATGATAAAACGATGGTAAGAAAACCCACTTCATGGTAAATACTGGGTTAATCTAAACTGTTACAGTTAATCTCTCGTCTAGAGATTTAATATAATTTATCTCTCTCTTTTACGAGATCAACGACAGTGTGTCGTTGAAAAAAGGATATAGTATTTTGCGAGTGGAATGACTTCTTCATCAGTAGGGAGTAATTAACACACACTGAAGACGGGTAACCACCTAGAAACTCGGGTCTATTTGCGATGACCTCTCTCGCAAATACCAATCGGACACAGACTGTGTCATTGGCTAGCAGGAGGAGATGTCTTGGTGGAGCTAAAAGCAACAATAGCACCGTCTTCTATAGGACCGCCATTGGTGGGGAGGGGGTCAACCTGAGGAATGAGCAAGTGTCTCTGCTGTGTTGCATCTGTTATAGAGTGGATGAAACCATTGCCGATATCACGAACGAATGCTCTAGACTTGCCCCAAACCACTACAAGTTGCGGCGACACGATCAGGTAGCGAAAGTGCTACACTGGAAACTGCTAAATGTGAGGACTAGAGGGAGACAATAGGTATGAGCAGAATCCGCAGAGAGTGGCGGAGTCGAAGACTAGCAAATCCTCTGGAATTTCCCAGTCCAAATAGATCAGGTTCCAGAGTATAACAGACCGGACCTAGTGGTGGTGGACAAAGTCCACCACATATACTATATAGTTGATGTTGCATGTCCATTTGTCAAGAAGGAAGGCGAAAAGATAGATAGATGCAACCTTCTTATGTACGAAATAGCCCGGCTATGGAAAATGACGAAGGTGAAGATAGTGCCAATTATTGTTGGGTCCTTGAGAACAGTATCAGAAGGCATCAAGAGGAATATAAAGGAAATTGGGATAGAGTGCCCAGAAGAACTGTTACACATGTTTTGGCTCCTTGGCACGGACAGAATAGTCAGGAAAGTATTAGATTGCTAACAAGAACGAATAGCATACCACCGTCGGTTGCAGGTAGCAAGCACACTACGCATGCAAAATTCCAGGAGCTGTGACAAAACCTGTGATCGAAAGAAAATAATAATAATAATAATGATAATAATAATAATAAGAAGAAGAACAACATCTACGTCTATTTCATTAAGTAATTTCACTTTCATGGAAAAATCTATCATTCTATCTCTGATATATTTGTCAATGTGAATAGGTAGATAAATAGATCGACAGATAGATATATATAAAAAAATTAACATTAAAATGTTATTTTTTATCAATAAAATTCTAAATGGTGTTTAAAACTTCCCTTCGCTAAATACTTTATATTTCTCTCTTTTTATCTCTGCCTCTAACTACAACAAACTTTTCAACCATGTCATTCTCCTCTTCGCGTCTTTATCATTTCTCTCCCTTCTCTTTTTCTGCACCTCTCACCTCCACTAACTATGTGGCAGTGTAATGCATCGGCTGCCAATAGTGCCACTACCCTCTTCTCTCTCTCTTCGCCTCTTACTCTAAATATAACTGTTCCCCTCTCTCTCTACCTATCTGTCTTTCTTTAACCACCACAGCATCCCCACTCTGCTTTTTATTGTACTTTTAACTCTCTTTCTCTTTCTCTCTCCTTTCAACTAACTTTATAAACATCTAATAACTATTACTTTCCGCCTACCTCACATCATTAACGCATCCCTTTCTCTTTTCTCGCTGCTTGCCTCTCCTTTCATTTAACCATGTGACAGTGTAGCACATTTGTCTAAAGCGTAATGATATATACTCTTCAAGAAGAAGACGTCTAAAGTCTGAATTAAAGTGGTACCGTATTAAATTGATTTAAAAAATTATTAATTTCTTTTATATTACTAATAAAATTGTACTTAACCAGTCATCTACCACTAAGCTAGAAAGACAGCTTTTTAAAGAGGAGATTGGTATAGTTTAGTTTCTTGTTAGTCTTTGGTATTGACATTATCGATCAACGTCTTCTTTGTGAAGAAGCCATCTAAAATTGAAACTGAAGACAAAAGTACTTTACGAAATTCATTGAAAATTTTTGAGAAATCTAATTAACTTATCAATATTAAATACTTTAAGATACTTGTAACTGCATATTGAGAACTGTGCCACTATTTCTCAATGTTTTCGCACGTTACCGAACGCTTCGAGAAGCAATAGAGAACATACGCAATATTTGGAGGTATTTTCTTCCATTCATTCTTTACAGTTCACTACAGGAATATCAAATATACATTAATAGGGATCGAACATTCAGTGGTAATATTGAATTGGCTGCCATCAATGATTTGTACAATGTAGCAGACGAGAATCATCGCAAAAAATGGATGATAAAATTATTCTTCCTCAGTTCACCATTTGCAGTCGAGCGCTTACAGAAAGGAAAGTATTTGTTTCTCTAGTGAGGTCAAACAAACAACAAGCCAGATGATGCTCTCTTTTCTAGAAACAATCACGAGCAGAAGAGAAATGTTGATGCGAATGAAACACCACAAGACAGCAAAAAAAAAAAATCGAAAAGATTCGAAAAGAATGAGAATTCCAAAAAATTATATATGCATAATAATAAGAAAGCGAAGGGAATATAAAAACCAAAATTGCAATCGTGAGAAAATATGTGAAGTGGACAAAGGAAGAAGACGATAAAATGAAAAAAATTGTAAAATATATATAAAAAAGCACAAAGAAGTAAAAAAGACGATGGTAACAGATTTTTGTTTTAAAAAAAGGAGAAACGTATAATGTAGCACAAGAAAGCGGAAAAGACCGAAAATGAAAAATGAGAATGTTTTCCCCAAACAATCCTCAATAAAAACAGAGGGTGGGGCTGATTTAGAATCCTAATCCTGATTATACATCGGATTAAATTGCATTCTTGGGCTCTGTGTGCATAACATGTTACAAGTATGGAGCGAGAAAATGAGGAATCATTCATCGTCTGCTGTTCTAAAGGTATGGCGCATTCACGTAAACTCAGCTACCAGATTTTTATAATTGGTCTTCTTTTGGGTAGCATTTCAGAAACAAAACACTTTCTTAAAACAGTCGAGCCTACAATTGGGGCCAAAAAATTAGGGAAAGTGGTTTTAATGTATCAGGACAAACTTGTCACAGAATTGTCTGTCCTAAAACCTTACAGAATAAAGATCGATGATTTTTACAGAGATATATTTTAGGTAACGTTCAAAAAGAAGCACAATGTCGCAACAAGAACTGTCCAAGCACAAGTTTAGAACTTATTTTAAAACTACAAAAAATACTTCTTGAAAGGAATTCTTATGTTAGAAGATTTCGCTATCTTTGAGAATATGTTTCCACTTTAGATTTTCAAGTTGTCATCAACTTAGCAAAAGGCCAGCTGAGGAACAAGTCCAATCAGCGTTTCTGAGCGTAAGGAAGTAGTGATTGTCATGGTTGGAGTCTAACATGACAAATGAGACATCATTCTGAAGTGTAGTGCCAATAGCATCAAAGTCATAACTGGAACTCATCATTGATATGAAGCTTTAGAATATCCGCTGCTTTTCTTAACGGGGAAGATAGATATGGCTTTGATGTACCATACCTTCGTGGTTTTACTTAAAATTATATAAATAAAAAACGATCTTCGTTATTGACAAAATCTTTTGCTGATATCCGGACGCGTTGCTTGCACAGACTCTCGTGACTCTCTGCGGTCATCGAATACAATTCGGTGTAATTTAATTTGAGAGCATGAGTCATAATGAAGCTTTCACCAGATGTTTGCAATAATGTGGATGCCACCCCTACGGATGCGTTGCAGTTACTCTACTGATAGAACTGGGTGACCCTGATCGCTGGTCTTCTAGCATTCCCCTGCTCGGCTCACTTGAACTCTTCCGCTGCATCTTCACATTCCACCATGCTGCACTCCCGTAACCTCCCCTTATCCCTGGCAGGGTCGCTGAACGGATGCTATGCCCTGCCAACGGGCAACCTGTAACTAGGCAGGACACGGTCGCCACACCGTGAGATATGTTCAAAGTGACCGCATACCCATCGCTACAGATACGTGGGCTAAACTAGATTGGGAGATGACATAGAACATCACAACTGAGGTACATAATTAGGGATGTCACGCCATTTTCCTATTAGAATATAGGATTTCTTCAATTACAATTTACCTAGCATTTTTAAGAGTAGAATGCATCGGGTCATGCCAGGTCCAGTTTTTAAAATTTAAACTCCAATTAAGCAAAATTTACAGAAAACTCACATTCTGGTGTGTATGTCAAATGCTTTTCTTAATGTGGTTTACACCACACGCACACGCACACACACAGTGTGCAACGAATAAAATGAAAGTAAATAGCGACAGAGTGATTTGAGGAAGACTAAACTGAAAGTATTTAAACCACTACTCAAAAAATAAAAAAACACAGCAAACAGAAACAAATAAATACATAACGATTTACTCCTCACACAATTTCTTCAATTAGAGTTTACCTAAGATTTTTCAAAGTACTCCATTCGGTCATGCCATAATATATTTCTTTCAATTTCACCCCCAATTAAGACAAAATTCGAGAAAACTCAATATTTTAACATTTCACTCCGAAAGCATTGATGTACATGTGTGCGTGCGTGAGTGTGTGTGTGTCATTCCTCACACACACGCATACACATACATATATGAGAGTGGCAAACACAAACGTTTTAAACAACTACATACAAACACGTGTGTGTTTGTTATTAGTAAAAAAGGCGCCAAAAAACAACTCACTTATCATTCCAACACATTTGCAAAGACACACGGACGGTGGAATTGCTATAACAATACAGAAAAGGTAAATTGGTTTTTATTTTACTCTGTATATATTTTATTATATAATATTATATATAGATATATGTATATATAATTGCAGTATGAAACAGTGTTTATGTATAAACAGACGACACTTATATATAGTTATTATAAGAGATTAATAAATGTATGCATCCGTTTAACCCTTTCGTTACCAAACCGCCCGAATTTACCTATTCATATTTAAATGAGAATATCAGAGTAAATCTCTTTAGTACATTCGTGAAAACACGTATTATACTTCGTAAACACTTCAACTACAGTTTTGTACAAAAATCGAAGTGTAATTTTAATTCCGTGAATTATGGGAGATTTTTTTCCGAAATTTGTTCCTATTGTGTTTTCAAAATTTGTAATTCTGACAAAAAATGGATATGAATTTCATTATATCAAGCAGCGAGTCAGAATTCGAAGGATTTTCTACTGAAGACCTTCATAAATCTAACTCTATGACTGAAAAAAAAAAGCATCTTTATATAAGAGTGAAGTTGTGTGTCTGTCTCCTACGATTTAGATTCGTAACTACTCCCACATTTTGCGGTGCAGTTTAACCAAAACCGGGTATCTTATAGTCGTGATTCATATCGAGCCCTTCTGGGTATTAGCGCGCGTCTACGATGAGTCTACGATTTAAAAAAATTTACCATCATATTTTTCCATCTTAATGCATTTTTTCGCTTTTATATAAGGGAAGTAACTCTCTAAAAATATCTACGATGTGTCAACGATTAAAAAAAAAATTTACCTTAATTTTTTTTCAATTTTTAATGCATTTTTTTGCTATTTTTTGGCTATAACTCTCTAAAAATGCTTATATAGTTATTTCCCTTACAACCCGAGCAATGCCGGGCGATACTGCTAGTAATGTATATTTGCAAATATGTTAACAAGGGTTCTTATGTCGCAATGTTCACTCTTCAACAGACATTTCAACATGAAGTCAGGCAATTCCAGATGGTATTTTTGTAGCAATGAGACATTTTGAAGAATATTTAGCTTCGCTATCCATGAACGGTATCCCCCAGTAGAGCAACTGATAGTTCATTTTTAAAAAAATGGACAAAGAATATATTTCACGACAGAAATTTCTCATACTTTACATGATTCTTTCTCTAAACCCCTATCATACTGTTCATTACCGTCTTGTTATACATTAAACAATAAACAAGAAATTGCAGAAAAAGAGGGGCTGAGGTGAAGGCTATCCTGGAATCTTAGTTCACAATGTTTTGTGAAGAGTTTATTCTGCGCTTTCAACTCAGCAACAATGCTTTTGAGCTTTTCTTCATGAAATCCATGATTCCACATTTTTTCTCGGCTTTCAAGCATTTGATGGTCATGTTTGTATTTCATAAACAGAAATACGTTTTAGATTAGGACTGTTGTAGGATGATAGTCATTGGGTGTCAGCTATGTCAGAGATTTCTGTATCTTGAGCAAGAGGTAGCTTGAAATCACCGTTTGCTACTCCACTGCCATTTAAGGAGCTTCAATTTTAACGCAGCTCAGATCCAGTAACAATCTTGCAAGAGATTACCGATACCAAATTCTATTGCAATGGCCGGACAGGAAAATAGGATTCAGTGATGAAGTCTAAAAAGCAGCATCGATTGTTAATGAAAGAAATAATACAGAAATAACAAACTTCTATCTATGAGGAGGAATGAGTTGCCTGAGTATCGACTTCCTCATACCAATCATGGATCAACATCAGAACTATTAAAAGAAACAAGAGATTCCAAATTTTTAGAAATTCTGAACTATTAACTATTAACACTTTCCTATCAAGAAACTTTCGCCAGACTTCGCCTGTAATTCCAAAGAGCACTAAAGCAGATGAGTTAAAAGCTTACTTGAAGCCATTTAAGGAGGCACGTAACAGGAATTAGCTTAACAAAGAATATTAGAACCATTCTTTTGGCCGATGATTTGTCTAAAGAATTTGTTCGAAGTGTATTGAGATTTGGAGAATATAGAATACTCCTTGATAAAAATAATTGCTTACATCATCATCACACGATGATGCCATAGTACAAGTATTTCCAGATGTTTCATGACCAGAAGCAAAATATTAAGTTTTTTCCCTTCGATTTGTCGAATTCCTAAGTTATGGGACATATACAACGATACTGATTTCAAACAACGTAAACTAAGCACGCTGACGGCCATACTCTCAAGCACAGAGAAGCATTGCCTTTCAACGATGTTCATGCAAACAAATGCATATGTCACACGGTTCAATCTTGTATCAGCGCGCTTAGCATGAGAAAGGAAAATTTTAAAAGAAATGGGAAGAAAATCAATTGTCGTTTTGACATGGTGGAACACCAAGATGTCTGTAGATAACAGGTCCTAGTAGAAAACTGCTTAATTTTCGACAAACGCTTGTGTAATACATTCGGTTCGTTCAGTAAACAACAACAACAACTAATAGCATTTAAGAATGTTAGCTGGAAATTAATTCTTGGTTCGTTGAAATTGATGTAGTTTCTGAAATTTGGCTGCAAAAAAAAGAAAAAAGAGAGACAACTGAAAAATGGAATTAACGCCGTGACTGCGACATTGTTAAAAATTTATTGTCATAATGATGTGATAGAATCACCTGAAGAATTGTCACCACTGCCAGCTGTGGGTATAATTCATGGAAGTAGAATGACCTAAATTTATTGCGTTATGGTTTTTATTGGGCAAATTTATAGAAAAATAATAATGTTCCAAAATTAACTGAAGCTAAAAAAGTGTATAGATTATATAGTAAAATATTATCTATATCTTACATACGTTAATGTTTAGCCTTAGGTCGGTCAGTTCTATGATCAAAGATATTTCCAGTAAGACCATCTTGTATTTCTCTAAATGAGAATCTTCATTCCAATATAACCATAGTTAATGTGTGTGATTTGAAGGATGGAAACATGATGCATCATAATCCTCTCATTAAGTTCCAAATGCCACTTTTAGTGATTATAGCTACAGAATCTTTTCCTGGGCAGATTCTAGGTTTTGCATAATGGATACCTTGTCGGTCTTAACGAAGGTAATTGTTTCTGTGATTAGTGCCAATGGACCAAAGCAGTGAACTATGAGATGTTGAATGTCAATGCTTTTGCCATGCAAAGAAAATCAACCTTGCAAGTAGATTCCTGTAAACCTCCAATGTTTCTTTTGACAGTTATAACTTCAAATGGTGCAGTATTCCGATGGTTGAGGTGATGAATCTTGAGGTGGAATCTCCTGGGGTAAAAGCCTATTCAAGCAGGATCAAAGCACTGACACACCAACTGCCCAGCATACAATAACAATACCATTTCCCTTAATATGATAGTTACTACAACATTAACTCTATCTCACAACTACAGCCTCAACCACCGCCACAACTAAAACTATCATCACTCCCTCCACCGCTATAAAAAAAAACAGCTTATTACCATGGTAGAAATTGGTATCACCAATGCCAATCAAGAGACCCAAATTTTATCCGGAATATTTGGTTCGGCAAAAGAAACCGATAGAATAAGTACTAAGCTTACAAAGGATAAATCCTGAGGTCAATTTGCTCGACTAAAGGCGGTGCTCCAGCATGGTCGCAGTCAAATGTCTGAAAAAATAAAAAGAATATATATATATATATATATATATATATATATATATATATATATATATATATATATATATATATATATATATATCGAACTTATCAAGTGGCCATCATGGGAATAAAAACCTTCAATGGTAATAATTATTATTAAATTATAATTTAAGGTATCTAAGATATACCACCTCGCTTGAAATAGCAGCCAAAACTTGACTCTTAAACCACATTAAAAGTTCATACAGCACCAGGAGAGAAGACAAAATAAACTAGCAAAAAAATTTAAACTGATCGTGTGCATACGTGCATATATATATATATATATGTATACGTTCGTATCTGTAAGTATTCGTATGTTTTATATATATATATATATATTTGTATTTATATGCTGCGTATATTCCACTGATGAGGCAAAGCATTTCTTATGCAGAGGTAGAAATCCGGGATCTGGAATTATTCAGAAATTTTTTTTTTTTTGTCTTTTTGCTTTCTCTGCTGGTGCTGTATGAAACATTAATGTGGTTTTAGTCACGTTTTGGCTGCTATTTCAAGCGTGATGATATCTCTTAGATCCTCTAAATTATAATTATATATATATATATATATATATATATATATATATATATATATATATATATGCATATTTGTGTATGTGTGTGTTTGCTAATTTGCCACAATATATAATGTGTAAGATGCTTTTGGTGCATCGCACTTTTTTACAGGAGATATTAAATCTTCCATGAATTCGACCTCAACGAAGCCGCCTGAATGATATACGATTTACAATGCAGGTACACACAGCATAAAGCTATTTTAGAGAATTAGATCTATTTGTGCGTGCAATCGTTCGTTACATTCTGTTGTCTCTATTCAATGAAAAGATGGAAATTATATGAACGTATTCATAAGAGAGGAAACAAAATTCTGTTGAGAAACTTACAGGATCCCGAAATATACTGCAAATCATTTTAAGTACAAAACCGCGTGTTACGAGTATATTAAGGGAAATGTTTTTGCACTTAAGATTCAGAGTACAAAGGGATATGATATTCAGAAATATGTAGTACATACTTACGTACAAATATACACATACATATTCGTGTGTGTGTGTGCACGTCTATGTGTGCGTGTGTGTATGTGTGTGTGTGTGTGAATGGAGATGCGAATACGTATGTGTATGTACGTACTTGTCAATAGTCGTCCTTATGTATGTATGTATGCATATACACAGTTTCCTAAATGCACATCATCGATATATTATTTTTATCTTATATTTAATATTTCTATTATATGTAATTTTCTAGATGGTGTAATTTAATTGTTCATTTTGAATTGTTAAAAGGTGTTTTTTTCTAATTTATATATATATATATATATTATATTTTGTGAAATTTGATTTAGTATTTCTAAATTGAATTTTTCCCTGTAAGTTAGGAATAATATTCCCTCAAATTATTATTATTATACACACACACACACACACACACACACACACACACACACACACATACACACACACACACATATATATATATATATATAAGACACTATTGTTCCTGAAAGTTGTTTTTTTAATATTTTCTACGCACTGCTTGAAGTTCACTTCTACACTCTGATACTTAAATTTTCAAATGTATACATAACGCATACAGTTATTCTCTAAATTGTAATGCTGATGTTTCAACAGAGAGTCGTCGATATTAAGACAAACTTCGAAATATGTTGATACATACATACATACGTGCATATATGTATGTATATACGTATATCTATGTATGTCTGCAACGCAAGACAGGTGTTTCTCAAACAACGCTTAAATCGCTTTCGGTAGCCGCATCGGAATTGGTGTTTCGACGATCAAGACTGCATACCGCGTGTGTATAATTTAGCTTGACTTGCTTCCATACATAACAGAAACTATTATTCACCGTATTGTGGTGGATATTTTCGAACGGAGCTTGTACACTGCATCAAACAGCAAGAAACAAAATAAGACGTACGTTTCCATTCCTATCTCTGTCTCTGTGTGTGTGTGTGTCTCTCTCTCTCTCTCTCACACACACACACCATATGCGCGCACACGCATATATGATAACATATATCTATACTATGATGATATATATATCGTATCAATGCCGTAATCATAGAAATTGCATCTTCCGGTGTAACCTTTACAAATGTCACTTCCTCTTGTGAAGCACGAGCAAATGTCGACCGGAAGTTAGAAGAAAAGAAAGAAAGCAAGAAAGAAAAAGATGCACAGCGTAAACGAGAGTTAAAGAGTTAAAAAATAGATAGAAAGATGGAAATATTTCGTCATATCTATATACACACGAATGTATATATATACATGTGTGTTTGTACGTGTTTGTTTGTGTGTGTGTGTGTGTGCGTACATACGTCGATATAAAGGGCGCATATAATCTGAACTACTTAGACCCCTAAAACGGCTGATAGAAGTACCGCACATATATGCCTAATTCCTATTTGGCGGTTAGGGTTTTCTTCAGTGCGTGCGTGTGCGTGTATCTCTCTCTCTCTTTCTCTCTCTCTCTCTCTCTCTCTCTCTATATATATATATATATATATATATATATGTGACAGACTCTCCCGTCCTTAGACGACGTATGACGGTTCGGCAATTTCTTACCGATTGGACGTGTTCTGCTATTTGTCTATCTAAATTGTGTTTTCGTGTGAATTTTGTGTGTTATCGAGTCTAGAAATTCCCCCTTTACGGGGCAAATCGAATTTTTTCTTTGCAACTTCTTGTGTAATTTATTTACACATTTTTGAAATTATGGCTTCCAGCAAAAACAAAGACAACCCCCCCGTCAATATTAACAGGCTCAACGAGATGTACCACAAAATGTTCCCAACACTTTCCTGTTGCGAACAGGAGGTAAGCCAAGAAAAAAATCAGAAATATACAATTTCTACAAAGGAACCCTCAATGCCAAACAATGAAAAAGAATTGACAAAGAAAATAAATTCAGCAAACCAAACCAACGCGGTTTCGGGTCTATTGCAACTATAAACCAGGAAGACCCAGAAAAATACAAAAGCTTAGCAGAGCGTGAAGGGAACAATATAAACTTAATCCCACCCGGTGACAGAATTCAACAAACGGCTTGAAAAAAAGCAATAATATTTAAAAGTCAAACATATGCCAAAGGAAACAATAGAAAAAAGTGCCTGCAGCCCATTTGGGGCGATACCAAATACGTGGGCAAAGGAAAAAGATACGGCACTCTGGAAGTAAGGTTCGCTTCCGAAGAAGCAAAGCAACCCTCCACAGTGCCTTTGAAAACTAATGAACTGGTGCTACCGCCCACTTATATGGGTAAACATACGTCTAAAATAACAATTGGGGTGTTTCCACCAGAAACGGATGTAGTATGGCTCGTGGCCGCTGTTTTGATCGATTTGGAAAGTAGCGTTTCCATACTGCAGGTCACGAAGCTGCATCAACAAAACTGTTGGGGCGAAGGCCTCGAAATCATCATACAGGCCACATAGAAGGATCTCGAGATTATACCCGTTTTAATAAATTTACCAGATGGCACAGCCCTCCGACTCATGGTGGATGGTCGATGGCCCAGCTGTTACAAATGCGGTCAAAAGATTTTGGCCAAGGTGCTAGGCCAGAGGTTGCCGCTTGTCATCGACAAACTGGTTGGGAAGGCGCAATCATGCACCATTCCATCCAAAATAATCCACGACATCCTCCACCTCATACACTACACCATAGACAGGGTGGTTAATAGTCCTGGCATGGGCGGGGTACTGATACATTTAGATCAGTCTAAATCATTCGATAGGGTTGACCATCGCTATCTGTCGGTAGTTCTCGAAGCGGCCAGGTTTGGCCCGGACTTCTGTGGTTGCATCACCGCCTTATACGGAAACATTAAATCGGTAGATTGATGAACGATCATCTTTCAGAGCCGTTCAGCATCGTGCATTCGGTCCGCCAACGATGGTAGGGAATGTGTTTATCGCTTCCATCATCACCTACCGCCTAACCAACGTGCCTTGCCCAGATTCGTGCCTGGTCAAGCGGAAGCGCCTGCTCTTCCGCTTTTTGTGGAGAGACAGAGGACCACTGGTCAGACGTTCTATTTGCCGTCAACTACCGCTAAAAAGAGGACTGAGGATGCCTTGGCTGAAAATGCACAGACATGAGATATCTCCAGATCTACCGAGACGGTGAACAGATGTGGTCTCCTTTCGTGAAACTGAGCTTCGTACATTTCAATTCCTTTAGTACTCCTTTCGCGAATTGAACTCATTGATCACGGGCAATGCGAGTAGCGGGGGTTCTACCTTGTCATTTTATAGAGGGTTAGTGGCTGCTAAGTGCGATGATGCTCTGGGCCTCGATGACTCACCAGTCTGTTCCGGGGGATGTTTGGGCCAGGGCCCATGGTTAACTACCAGAAATCTCTGGCCTGGCAATGCTACCGAGGAGCTCTTCTTGATCGCGATAAACTCTTCAGGCGCAGATATGCAGACACGGACATGTCCGAGATGCGGACAGAGCAACGAAACTGTTCTGCACACTAACGTACAGTGTCCGTTGATTTCGGATCTATGGTTTTACGTAGAACATCTGCTGTCACGTCTGGATGGAGTACAGTTGTCAACTGAGTCCATCATCAGGATTGTCCCTCCTCTTTCCATTGGCCGGGAAAGGCAGAAACTTTTCTTTGCTTGATATAAAGATTAGCGATTAGAGTTTTTGATACAACCTTATTCCGCAGTTTACAATTGTTTCACCATTTCTATGGTGACTAATCCGGCGTTATGCTAATAAGCATATGTCTTATTAGTAATCGAGTCGTGTATGCTATGTGGTACACAAAACACAGCCATCCATAAAGAGTTCTAACGAGGCAATTCCATGCATAGTTATATAGAGGCATTGCTTAACATCATCCACACGATCCTCAATAATCGACATGTTTATAAACATGATGGTGAGATTAGCCACAATGGAGTTGTTTATACAATTGTTTATTGTCAAATAAAAGTGATACCAGAATCTACAGTTTTTCTTCTTAAAACTCTACGACGGAAATGGAATTTGCGTATTCTTCGTTCATTTGAAACTACACAATTTCATAGGGGAATAATTCTTGTTGGGCAATTATCAGGCAGCTGCTAATCATAGAAGTGACTGCGACCCCTTAAAGGTAAATATCTGGATTGTCTTATCGCACCTGATTTACTACACACATGCGCACGCAATCACACACTCACACACACAATCATACATACACATTCACACACACATATAAGTATATACATATATACATATATATGCAGAAGACACACACATATTTGCCCACACATACTATCATACATACATACATACATACATTCATACCTACATGTATACACAAATATATATATATATATATATACGCACATTTACACATACACATATATATATATGCAAATACATATACACATATTTATATGCATAGACACACGCACATTTCCACACACATACTATCATACATATAGATTCATACCTACATGCATACAAACACACACATATGTATATACACGCATACATACACACACACACACACACACACACACATATATATATATATACATACACGCATACATACACACACACACACACACACACACACACAACACACATATATATATATATTATATATATATATATACAAACACGCGTGCACATTAAGTTCACTTGGTTTTAACCTCGAAGTTTGGTTTATTAAGTCCGTCCTCGGGTACCAGCTATCAAATTTAAGTATAAAAATGTAGACCAGACTCAGTGGCCGAGACACTACACTGGGACATATTACGTCGAAGAAGGTTTAAGGTTGGTAAAAAATGGTAGGAATGTCAACCAGAAAGTGTTATAGAGCACGAACAACATAAGATTTTATGCGATTTTTTTAAAGTATAGGCTGATCGGGAAATTCATGCCAGGTAACCAGATATTATGGTTGTTGAGAAAGGATAAAACAGTGCAGCATCATTGATGGTGCAGACATGAATATAGTAGCCAAAGAAGAGGAGAAAATAGAAAAAAATACCGGGATTTGGCTTTTGAAATATGATGATTGTGGTAAAGTCAGTTGATATAGGTTACCTAGGGACCATCACAAGCAGGCTCATAAGGACCCTTATTCGGTCGAATCTTTCGTGTGCTAACATGCACCTCTTAACGACAATGTATAGCTCATTTAATCAAGATACCCTTGGTCTGAACAGTAGCCAGCAGTATATACCTCGCTTGGATATTTACCACTTCCGAGGTTCCGCTCTGCTATGAAACATACGTAGCTCAGATCGTATCTACTCCATTCCTTAATTCCTTAACTCATATATATGATATATATATATATATATATATATATATGTATAGAAATTAAATATAAATTACAAAATGGGACAAGAACGCAAAAACACACAAAGAGACGATACAAAAAAACAGACGGGTCATTCGAAGCCTCTAATCTTCAGTCAGGAACCGGATCATCTTAGCAATTTCGGCTGATTAATCCTGATATCGCTCCGATCACGGCCAGCCCCAGAGAAAGACTAAGCTACGGCATTAGATTTCTTGGAAAGAGGATCGAATGTATAAGAAACAAGGACAGGATGCCACACGGATATAAATACAAGAAACAAAAAATAGAAATAAAAAACCAGAATAGTAATAAAAGGACAAAACAGCAGGTGTCTTACGACTTCAGACAATTTTTAACTTATCTTGGCTATATATATATATATATATATATATATATACATACGTACATACATACGCATACATACATATATACATACATACACACAAATAGATACATACATACAATATATTAATATATATATATATAATATATATATATATATATTATATATATGTCTATATGTAATATATGATATATGTATATATATATATATATATATATCAATAGTATGTAATCTTTTTCTTTCTGTCTTTGTCTTCCTTGTCCTTTACATTTTTTACAAATATTTCTCCATTGTTTTTTTCAGTTCTTCTTTTATTTATGCTCTTTCATATTTTTCTCATTTTTCTCACAAATTTCATGTTTTGTATTTTCGTACTATTATATTTTTTCTTTCTTTCTCTCTTTCTTTCTTTCTTTCTCTCTCTCTTTCTCTCTATCTATCTCTCTCTCTCTTTCTTTCTTTCTCTCTCTCTTTCTCTCTCTATCTCTCTCTCTCTCTCTCTCTCTTTTATCATAATGTATTTCCATATAATTAAATTAAGTTTTTTTCTTATTATTATTGTCATTTATATCCTTCAAACTCACTTTATCAAAAATTTATTTCTTTACAAATAATAAAAGAGATATTGACTTCAAACCACGCATTCCGAACATTAGTTTCTATTTCTACAAACGCACAACGCTCTGTTGTAAATTTTCTCAAACTATAAACAAACACACACACACACGTAGAGGTGCATATACACAGACATGTATGCAAAGAAGTATGTGTGCATATATACCCGTATGACACTTTATTCTTATTTCATGTTGTCCCAGTCCACTCAGCTGTAGAAATGAGCTGCGACGTCACTGGTACCAAGCTGTATCGAACCCTTTGCCGTTCCCTTGGATAACACCAGTGGAGAGGGGAAGCTGGTATGCATGGGCGACTGCTGGTCTTCCACAAAATAGCATTGCCCGGACTTGAGCCTCGAAGGAGAACTTTCTAGCTGCAATTCAATGGTCATTTATGATCGAAAGGGTTGTTTACACTGACAATATATATATATATATATAATTATTATTATAATTAAATTATTATTAAAAAGGCGGTGGTGACATGGCAGAAATGTAAGCACGCCGAGCGAAATGCTTAGCGGTATTTCATCTGCCGCTACGTTCTAAGTTCAAACTCCGTAAAGGTCGACTTTGCCTTTCATCCTTCCGAGATCGATAAATTAAGTACCAGTGAAACACTCGGGTCGATGTAACAGACTAGTCTCCTTCCCCAATATTTCAGGTCTTGTGCCTGTAGCAGAAAGGATAATTATTATTAGTAAGCAAGAATAATATTGACACTTATGCAATCGTCGGGCAGACGATGGCTTAACCAGCCGAAACTTCGAAGTCACTAAGAGCAAAATTCTTGCTTAAGAAAAATGAATTTATAATTTACTAAAGTACAGAGTAACCCATCAGATTAATGTGAAATTGTTTTTACTGGAACTGAACATAAAAACAAACATGAACACATTTATATATGTATATATGTATGTGTGTATATGTGTGTGCGAGTGTGTGTGTGATGTTTGAAGATATAAAACCTAAAATCAAAATTCAAGATAGCGTTTTTATAGAAATTTCCTGAAAGTGTTATCTCTTGAAAAAAATACGAAAAAAAAACTTTTAAAAAACGTGTGTATATAAAATATTATAAAAGTATATCTATATGGAATTCGTGCAGAGATTTTAATGTCTGAGCTACAGATTGGAGCAGAAAAGATCCATACTGCATATGTTTCATAGCGAGTGGAACCTCAGAAGTAGTAAATATCCAAGCGAGGTGTATACCGCAGGATACTCTTCAGGCCAAGGTCATCTAGTTTAAATGAAAGATTATATTGTAACAAGGAGGTACATGTTAACGTGTGGAAAGTTCAATCCGAGTGAAAGTTGCTTCTGATCGAATCTCTCATGTGTTAACATGTACCTCCTAGGGACAATGTAAACGTTCATTTAATCAATATACCACTGGCCTGACTTGTAGCCCGCAGTATACACCTCGCTTGAATAGTTACCTCTTCTGAGTTTCTACTCGTTATGAAACATACGTAGCCCGGATATTATCTGCTCCATTCCGTAACTCTTGTGTACGTACACACACACACACACACACACACATACACACACATATCTGTAAATACAATATGTGACAATTACTCGGTAGCCATGATAAAACTCCGAGTTCCGGATGTCGGGGCGGAAACCCACGTCGTCATCTCTTCAGTTATCCGGCTATCGGAAAAAATGGTATGAAAATGACCGTTAAACTAAGGGAAATTAGTGTGTGATTGACCGTTATTAAGACAATAGAGCTATTAGAATCACCGCTAAGTGAGGGGAGGGAGTAAAGGTAAGGGAGTATAAATGTTCATAGTATTCGCGTAAGCGTGCATGGCCATATACATACATGCGCACCCGCACAACCAACCACGTACATGCGCCTATATGTATATACTCATCCACTCTCACTTGAAACACACATGCTCACAACATATTCGCCAAAAATTATGTATATATACATACCCGCATACACGCTCGCGCACACACGCGCGCACAAAAAGGTTCATACACACGTTTATATACGCACATGCACAAAAAAACAGGGTTAAAGGCAACAATGCAGAAAAAAGTGTAAAGAAGTATAAAAAAAATAAGCAATAAGAGTAAAAGACGTCTATATACACACACACCCGTATGCACACACACACCCGTATGCACACACACACCCGTATGCACACACACACATACACACACACACACATATGCGCACAAAAAAAGGTTCATACACAAGTTTTTATACGCACATGCACAAGAAAAACGGCTAAAGGCAAAATACAGGAAAATGGATAAAAAATGTGTAAAAAAGGCAATGAGTAAAACACGTCTATATACGCACATACTCGCATGTACGCACACACACATACGTCTATATACGAACACACCCGTACACACGCACACGCTCGCACAAAGGATTCCATATACACGTCTATATACGCAAAGGGAAAAATGCAGGGTGGAAGGTAGAATACAGAAAAAATATGTGTAAAAGATATGTGAGCAATAAACCTATAAAACAATATCTCTCTCTCTCTCTCTCTCTTCTCTCTCTCTATCTATATATATATATATATATAATATATATATATATATATATACCGGAGTAAACACATAAATGTGAAATAAGGTGGAAAAAAGAGTACTCAAATACCAGTTGTAGAGTAATATGCTTTATTTAAAGCAGCAGAAAGTTCAACATAACCTGTTACTCTGACTTTTCCGTTGCCGTTGAACGGCAACGGGAAACTCAGAGTAATAGGTTTTGTTGAATTTTCTGCTGCTTTAAATAAAGTATATATATATATATGTATATGTATATTATTTATATATATATATATATATATAAAAATAACAAAGAGGGTCTTTGCAACAAGTTGCTAGACCACAAACCGAAAGTATTAGAAATAGCAGCCAGAGGACTGTTATTTCTTTTTCTACAAAAATATGTCTCCACAGACAACAGTATTTGTAACTCATTACGTGGCAAAAAAAGAAGAAAAATAACAAAATCAAACAGTCCACAGTCAACTATGGACGTACGTTTCTGGATTAGAATCAAAGATTCATTTCCTTTATCAACATAATATTCCGGTAGATAAATCTTGAAATGCTAGGAAATCTTACGCTCCATATTTCCGACCAGGCGACATCGGGGCATACAGAAGCTAATCAGCATATCCACATTTATATAGACAAGTGAATTCGTATTTCCCTCCAGAATTTTTTACCACGTGAGTCACAAAATAATACTGCCGAAAATAAATTCGTAGTCGTAGGAGTAAAATAATCATGTACTATATATATATATATATATATATATATATATATATATATATTATATATATAGTACTATAAGTATAGTAGAGATAAAAAGCTTGTACGTGAACACAATATAAAGCAAGTTTTATTATGGCTACCGAATAATTGTCACATATTTTACAGATAAATCCTCTATTTACATAATATCGAGGTCTCTTTCATTCTTTTTTGGTCTTACCATTCTATCAATATATATATATATATATATATATATATATATATATATATATATCCTTACTGATAGATCTATTTATTCTTTATTTCTGCATATATCCATCACTATCCGCACCTTAGAATGAATCTTATTCTGATTGTGGGAGGAGCCTCTGGATTTCGACCCCAACATATTTGCTTTCTCTTTGGTAATGCCTTCTTCTATGTATGCTTAGATGAATTTATATTCCTAAGTAAATTGCATTTTATGTTTGAGGCTCTGGTGAAAATGTAAGGTGTTACTCAGGCACTCAAATATGGGCCCACTGTATCTTACATCCGAAACAGCTGTAAGCTAATGAAGTTCATTTATTCCTTTGTCATCTCTTCTCATACACTCACACTTCCGCGCGCGCACTTATGTATCTACGTCCTTATTTGTAACTATGTTTGCCCCCACCATCACTTGACAGCCGCTTATGCCTGTAACTTAGCGGTTTGGCAAAAGAGACCGATAGAATAATTACCAGACTATGAATTAAATAAATAAATATAAAGAACTGAGGTCGATTCATTCGTCTAAAAATTCTTCAAGTTGTTGCCCTAGCATGGCTGCAGTCTAATCACTGAAAGAAGTGAACAAGTAGAAGGTAAAAGATCATTATAGAAAATCGAATCTACACTAAAATGGCTGAAAAAACGTTTCTTAACTCCTACACAACGAAATATTAAACAGTCATATCGCTAAGTAAAAGATTCAGCATTGTTCTCCAAATAATACCTCACGCCTTTCCCAATTTTCACTCCTACTACTTTTCTGTTTTAATATTATTATTGTTGTTGTTGTTGTTGTTATTATTATTATTATTATTATTATTATTATTATTATTATTATTATTATTATTATTATTATTATTATTATTTTATTATTCTATGTTTGACTTTTGCTTTATATTTGTACAAGTTGGCTCCATGTCTCACCCAGAGACCTCAAGAGACAACAGGCTGGAAGTTCATGTTGTTGTTGTTATGCCTAATGTGCCATATATTTGTTTTATTTTGGCGTTGTACTAGTGAATGTCTAAAAAATATTAAAAAAAAAAAACCAAAATTGTGGTTGTTTTAAACCCTGAGATTACATAGAAAGTATTTTGCGTAGGATATGAGCAGTTCCCTTGAGCACTCTCTTTTGAATTTCTGCCATTTTGGGGTTTCCTGGTATCTGAGTTAGGTAGCAATCAGCCCCTTTCGCTATCATTTCCAGGGCACCTATGACAACAGGTATTGTTTTAGTCTTCAGGTTCCACATTTGCTGATTGGGACAGTCATATCAATGAGGAGGCATGTTCTTTGTCTGAAGTCTTTCAATGTGATGTCTGGCCTATTTGCATCTATCTTTCTGTCAGTTTGAATGGTGAAGTTCCAGAGGAGTGAGATATGGTGGTCATTTTGAAGCACTGGAGGTGGTTTGTGTTCCCACCAGTTTTTTTCATGGGGCAAATCCAGGTTTTTGAAAATTACCCAGTGAATATATTGTGCAGCTCTATCATGCCTGTTGAGATACTCTGTAGGCGCTAGAAAACTGCACTTGGAGACAACCTGATCAATGGTTTCATTTTGCTGTTGACATACACATGTTGGGCTACTGCCGTTCTTTAATATGTTGGCCTGGTAGTTTCTTGTTGGTAGGCATTGATCTTGAGCTGCTATGATAAACCCTTCTATTTCAGATTTATTAATATTATTATTATTATTATTATTATTATTATATGTTTGACTTTTGCTTTACATTTGAACAAGTTGACTCCAAGTCTCATCCAGAGACCTCAAGAGACAACAAGTTGGAAGTTCTATTATTATTATTATTATTATTATTATTATTATTATTATTATTATTATTATTATTATTATTATTATCATTATTATTATTATTATTATTATTATTATTATTAGTGTCTGAAACAAAAAAGAAATCCAGTTTAAACTGGACAGGTGGAGTGATTTTTTTATTAGAGGAAAGTCTTGAAAGAAATGAAATAATTGAATAGCCGCTGAAGCCATAATATTTTTATCAAAATATTTTACACCGCGCTGAACTGCGTCGATTTTTGTATATAAACAGTGCTGCTGTTCTATTTCTAACAAAGATATTTTCTGTATATATACACGCGCACAAGGTGACCCAAGTTATACAAAAGTGTTAATGGTTAATTTATGTTCTGTTCTAAGTTTACGATACCTTAGCGCCATATACAATAATATAAGAAATAATGTGGATATAGGAAGTTATTAAAACAACCTCCCAGGTGATTGTTTAAATAAGTTCTTCATTAGACCCCACTGAAAATGCAGACAGTGTGAGAATGGGTCAAAAAGACAGTAGGATTTAAAGAAGGAGGTGTATTTTACACCTTCGGGGGATGATAATAATTACACAAGGTCTCACCGATATACTATAAGTGTAAAAATGTGTCGAAACAATTGTAAAGATTTTAAATGAACAATGCCGTTCATTCCATTTTCTATTATTTAAACTATTTATATAAGCTCTTCAACAGAAAGGAATAAGAGGAAATAAACAGAGAGAAAATGAAAAAAAACTTGTAGAGTTCAGCGTCCAGTATTATATATATATATATATAATATATATATATATATATATATATATATATATGGATGTATGTGTGTGTGTGTGTGTGTGTGTGTTTATGTGTGTCTGTGTTTACAATACGTCTTGGCCTAACAGCCGTTAATGTTTGCTTTCGTTGACTGTTTACTCTGTACGTCCACTCTGTCGTTTCTTCGTTCGAAGCTCAAACTCGCCACGAATTTTGTATGTTAAAAATGTTTGGATGCTGCTGTTTTATGAAGGTTTCCAATCCTCTCGTTGAAAGCACGAAATAGTAGTAATAAGCAGTCTGACAACTCATGAAGAATTATCTTTTCGTATTTTGCCTCTACTTTTGTCTCGTGTGTTTCCTATTTTTCACTCGTTGGTGATCTCGTGGACTTGTCTTTTATATTTATGTATTTATAATAGAACGCTACGCAGCCTTGTCCATGCTAAGTTTTTACTTTTATTAAAAATTTCTGCGACTCTACTCTCTGTTCCCTTTCTTTCCTCCTTTCCTTCTTTCTTTCATTTTTTTCCTTTCTTTCGTTCTTTCTATCCATCTATAATCCTCTTTATTTTCCGTTTCTCCCCTCCTTTGCTGACCCCTGTCTGTCTTTCTTCCACTCCCTACTATCTTTCGTTCCG
>NC_043001.1:103865721-103868221 GCF_006345805.1 Octopus sinensis | reverse complement strand
AGAGACACAAGTAAGTGAGAAAAAACAAAGGACCACTGATGCGGTCACAGGAGTGTGACGAAAGAACTTTGGCCGAAATAAGATTAAGATTAATGTAAAAAAATAAATATCACTGAAGCAAAATAACACCAAATATATAGTGCGTGTGTTTTATTGGCTAAACTGGCAATATGACCATTCCGAAATATAACAATATATTTTCAACACCACGACTTCACATAAAAAATCTTGCACAACAAATATTTAAACGTATATATATAGATGTATATATATATATAGATGTATATATATATATATAGATGTATATATATATATATAGATGTATATATATATATATATATAACGGGAAGCTTTATGAAAATAAACAAAAGACGAAGGCAGGTGGAAAACAAACGAACAATTGTATTAGTATGGCGCTCAGGAAATATAAATAAAACAAGTCTACATCTATATATATATATAGATGTATATATATATATAGATGTATATATATATAGATGTGTATATATATAGATGTGTATGTATATATATATATAAATGTGTATATATATATAGATGTGTATGTGTATATATATATAGATGTGTATATATATGCATATATAGATGTGTATATATATGCATATATAGATGTATATACGTATACATATATATATATGTATGCATCTATCTATCTATGTATATATACACATACATATGTGTGTGTATGTATATATATAATATATATATATACATACATACATACATACACACACCCAATTATATATATATATACATATATATATATGTGTGTGTCTTTGTGTGTGTGTGTGTGTGTGTTACACGTATTCACATAAAGCTTTCATAAATATATACATGTATATATACACTTATATATATTATATACATGGGGTGAGCTGATGATGTGGGTGTGATGGATTGTTGGTATGGCTGTTATTGTATGTTCAGAATAATATATATATATATATATGTGTGTGTGTGTGTGTGTGTGTATGTGTGTATACGTAAATGTATATGTATACATATATATATATGCTTATATATATGAAGAGAGAGAGAGAGAGAAAGAGAGGGTGCCAGAGAGTGAGATGGAGAGATGGAAATTGAAAGGAAGAGACATATACATATATCTATATACAGATTTGATGTATAAACATAAGACTATATCATATAACCAAGATAACTTTCAAAACCCAGTTGATAACATCGTTGATCACCGGTTTACTAAAGTCGCCATTAAAATGCATTATAATACACACGCGCACGCACACCTTTGATGCTCCGCATAGGCACATGTGTCGCGTCTACGGAATGATACTGGCGACAGACAAAAAGTCGTAAGTAGTTCAGATTACTTCTAAAAGTAAAGATTGAGAAGGCAATTGTGCTTCTTCTGTCAATGGTAATGATTCTATGACTGGTTCCATCAACAGCCTTAAGACTTCGCCGCTCTGTAGTGCATAGTCTACCCCCACCGCTTCCAATTCTAACAGCACCAGAAACTCTATGACTATCTCTTGTAATTGTTCCATTGCCATAATTCCTCAGCGCCATCACCGACTCTTCCGTCACAATTAGCATCTCTGAGACGATCAACAATTACATTCCACCATCATCACCATCGTCAGCACTACCACCGAAACCGCCAGCGCCGTGGCACCACTGTTATTGCTACCACAAGCAACACTACCACCACGCACCAGTGCCAACACCAACAGAATCCTCACAACAGTTTCACCATCACCAGCAGCAGCAGCAGCAGTACCACCACCACTACCACCATCACCGCTACAACTATAACTACTACCACTACCACTGCTGCTGCTGCTACTACTACAACAACTACTACTACTACTACTACTACTACTACTACTACTACTACTACTATATCGCTACCGTCACCACGACCACCCCCATCACAGCTAACTCAGCCCCCCCCACACACCGGAATCCCTTCTCCCCAGTATCAAGTCCCTCCCTTTTTTTTATACTTTCTCAGCAACAGGGAAAGAAGGACGAGAGCAAACCTTCTTCTACTACTACTACTACTACTACTACTACTGCTGCTACTACTACTACTACTGCTGCTACTACTACTGCTACTACTACTACTACTACTACTACTACTACTACTACTGCTGCTGCTGCTAGTACAAGACATTGTAGTTAAATTTGCTGCTACAGCGAGTATTTTTCGATCACAACGCACACACACACACACACACACACACACACATGCTCTCTTCCGAGAAACACTCCGCTTCTCTTACTCTTCCTAGCGTGTCTGTCTCTCCCTTCTACTACTACTACTACTACTGCTGCTACTACTGCTGCTGCTGCTGCTGCTGTTCGCCACCGCCATCGCCGCCGCTAAAACCAAGCAAAGTGGGGATTTTTTTTTTTTGTTGTTGTTGTTGTTCTGTTGATACGATTGCAAGGTGCTCCAGCAGCCGCTGCTGCCACACATAGCGCTGCCCTTGCCTGCGCTCGTGTTGATACTGCA
>NC_043001.1:103820721-103860721 GCF_006345805.1 Octopus sinensis | reverse complement strand
GAGATAGATATTGCCAGATAGGTATTATTGTGTGAATATATATATATATGTGTGTGTGTGAGTGTGTGTGTGTGTATGTAAATATATATAATATATATATATTCTTATTTACATATACGTACAGGGTATATATTAACTTATACACGCGAATAAGTTTGTGTATGACACGAAAATATCAATGCGTATACAGACATATACTCCCATAAGAGACTATACAGGTGTACACACAAACATACGCATGTGTGTTTGTGTGTGTGTGTGTGTGTGTGTATTCATGCACGTATACATACACACAACAGTCACGTCTGTAGAACACTTTGGAAGAACGAACTTGTGTATGTCACAAATATATATGTATATATGTAAGCATTTATATACGGATACATATATGTTTATGTGTACGTGCTTATTGTTTATGCATATATACACACACACCGACATATGTAGGCACAGGACGTCATGAAACATGTACAACACAAAAAATACGAAGTACGAGTACATGGAATATGAACTATTCTTTCGAACAACGAAAGACACAAATGGAAAACAAGGCAAATAACATAAAGGACGACCCTTCATCAGTTGTTGGCTGTTTTTGTACTCCCGTGTTTCGAGCATTTAATATATATATATATATATATATATATATATATAGTATTATATATATGAACGCCCGCATACGATGTAGCTGTGTGGTAAGCTTGCTTACCAACCACATGGTTCCGGGTTCAGTCCCACTGCGTGGCTCCATGGGCAGGTGTCTTCTACTATAACTTAGGGCGGACCAAAGCCTTGTGAGTGGATTTGGTAGACGGAAACTGAAAGAAGCCCGTCGCATATATATATATATATATATATGTGTGTGTGTATGTGTGTATGTGACTGTATTTGTTCCCCGACATTGCTTGACAACCGATGCTGGTGTGTTTACATCCCTGTAACTTAGCGGCTCGGCAAAAAGACACCGATTGAACAAGTACTAGGCTTACAAAGAATAAGTCCTGGGGTCCATCATTTTTCGACTAAGGGCGGTGCTCCAGCATGACCACAGTCAAATCACTGAAGCAAATGAAAGAGTAAAAGAATATACATGTATTTAATATACGTACGTTTTTGTGTTTATATGTTTCATGTAAATATATGGATGTTTATGTTTGTAAATATCTGTGCACAGTAATCCCTCGACTATCGCGGGTTTTACGTTCCCCTAACCCCCGTGATAAGTGAAAATCCGCGAAGTAGAAACAGCACTGTAGGGAATATTTTACTTCAATTATTTTTATAATTCGTATATATTTATTTTATTATAAATGCAAAACAAAGTCAGGGAGGAATCGACGTAAGCTTAAATCATAATCCCCGGTAGGTGAACCGCGATATGGCGAGGGATTGCTGTATATGTATATCTATATTTATGTCTATATCTATCTGTCTATCGGTCTATCCACTCATGTGTTGATAATTGCAACTTTGGATATCAATACTCGTCTATCCAAGCATAAATACACCGTGGAAACAACGAGCACATTCGCAATCACCTCATACATATATCTCTGATAAATATTCATGTATTGTAAACACAAACCTCGTAATAATTAATTTCAATTAATTTCTATAATTAGCAGTATATTGGAACATATGTACGAGCATCTATCTACCACTTTCTTTCTTTCTTTCTTTCTTTCTTTCTTTCTTTCTTTCTTGCTTTCTTTCTTTCTTTCTTTTTTCTTTCCTTCTTTCTTTCCTTCTTTCTTTCTTTCTTTCTTTCTTCTTTCTTTCCTTCTTTCCTTCTTTCTTTGTTTCTTTATTTCTTTCCTTCTTTCTTTCCTTCTTTCCTTCTTTCTTTGTTTCATTCTTTCTTTCCTTCTTTCTTTCCTTCTTTCCTTCTTTCTTTGTTTCTTTCTTTCCTTCTTTCTTTCCTTCTTTCCTTCTTTCTTTGTTTCTTTCTTTCTTTCCTTCTTTCTTTCTTTCTTTCTTTCCTTCTTTCCTTCTTTCTTTGTTTGTTTGTTTCTTTCTTTCCTTGTTTCTTTCCTTCTTTCCTTCTTTCTCCCTCGTTCCCTCTCTCCTATCCATCTCTGTTTCTATTTGTATTATTCTCTCTGTGTGCCTCTCTCTCTTTCTCTCTCTCTCTCTCTGTATATGTAATGTATATATCTACACACACACACATACACACACACACACACACATATACATTATGTCTATATCCATGTGCAATATAAACCTGTATGACACATATATCTCCCATAACATGTCTACATGGGCTGCGTACGTACTTATTTATATAACGCTTACCAGAGATTAATATCCATAGCAATAATCTTCCTCTCTCACACACATACACACATATTTATATACATACACTTGCACACGCACGCAAGCACAGTGCACGCATGCATGCGTGTATGTGTGTGTGTGCATGTGTGAATTTGTGTGTGTGTGTGTATGTGTGTGTGTGTGTGTGGTTGCGCGTGTGTAGTGAATCGGTTTAAAAACATCCTTTTATCTAAAGGATTCTCATATCGAACATCACGCCGCAACCTTTGCTGCTAAGTTTTTCATCTCATCATGATTATTCCAAACACACACAAGCAACAGATTCCACAGAATTTCAGCACCACCAAAGTGTATCTAGTACTCCTCATATTGATTTGGTCGGAAAAATTGTGTTTATGTTGTATGTGTGGCTTGTTATACGTTCACTCGTGTTTCTGTGTATCTGTGTGTCCGTTAGGATAGTAACGGAATCTATGTATTGGCGAATGCAATCGATAGCTTGCTACCAAAACACTTTCAAACACACACACACACACACACACACACACACACACACATACACACAACGCACACAACGCACACACACACACACTTAATTACTTCTCTCTTTATTAAATAAGTATAGAGTTCCTATGAACGTCTATTTTTGTATTTCCTTGTTTGTAGGTGGCTCTCTGCATCAGGTCTGCTTGTTATATAAGTAGGCGATTCTGCTTCCATAAAGGGGAGATGTCAATTAAAATGTCGAAGGTGCGAGCATGTATCCTTGTTTCCTATCTTAACGAGATTCGCTGAGGCAGCGCTTCCCAACCATTTTCGCGCATTCGATTCGTTTTAGGCAAGACAATTTTTCTAAGCACTGCGAGCGGACATGGTGGTCGTATGCATAATATATAAATTAAATATTACATATATAATGAAATATAATATAATATATTATATATAGCCTGCTTACCAGCCACATGCTTCCGGGTTCGGTCCCACTGCGTGGAACCTTGGACAATTATCTTCTGCTATATCCTCGAGCCAAGCAAAGCCATGTGAGTGGATTTGGTAGATGGGAACTTAAAGAAGCCCATTGCATATATATATACATGCACACACACACACACACACACACACACACACACACACACCACACACACACACACACGCACGCACACACACACATATATATATGTGCACGTGTTTGTGTGTCTGTTTGTCCCCCTACCATCGCTTGACAACCGTTGTCGGTGTGTTTACGGCCTCGTAATCTAACGGTTCGGCAAAAGAGACCGATGAAATCAGCACTATGCTTACAAAGTCTACGTCCTGAGGTCGATTTGCTCGACTAAAGGTGTTGCTCTAACATGGCCAAGTAAAAGAATAAAAGAGTAATATATATGATATCAATATATAAAAAGTATATATATCTATATAATATATATCTTATAATACATGTATATATATATATATACATACACATATATGTATGTATATATATATTTTTATATGCATAAATATATGCATATGTGCGTGTGTGTGTTTGTGTGCAGAACTAGGGGTGGCCGTGCTCACCAACAATGTTTCCAAGTTCAGTTCCACTGCGTGCCACCTTGGGCATGTGTCTTACTCTCGCCCCCAGGCCGACCAAAGCCTTCTGAGTGGATTCGACAGACGGAAACTGAAAGAAGACCATCGCATATGTCTGTCTGTCTGTCTGTCTGTCTGTCTGTCTGCTGTCTATCTATCTATCTATCTATCTATCTATCTATCTATCTATCTATCTATCTATCTATCTATCTATCTATCTATCTGTCTAGAAGGGCGAATGGCACCGCGAGTGTCGCGTTGCTCTCAAGCAACTCTGCCGTCCCGGGTCGACCTTGAGTGACTTCAACACAACCAAAGCATTCTATAGGGGATTAGTGGAGGGGAGGTACGACGACGAGCTCGGGGCAAACCTGGGCGTCGACGAGGAATACCTGACCCGCCTGTTTCAAACGACTTTCGGCCCGGGACCTATGGACAACTTCCAAGATCCCTGGCCTGGCGGTGCTACCGAGAAGCGCTAACCCTTTCGGGATAAGCTCTATAGGCATGGCTCGAGAAACACGGGGCCGACCTGCCCGAGATGCGGGCAGAGCGACGAAACCGCTCTGCACGCAATCGTGCAGTGTCCAGCAATTTCCCACCTGTGGGCTTATGTCGACGACTGCTGTCACGTGTGGGACGTGTCGGTTTATCAGCCGAGTCTATCGTTATATCGTCACGCCTCCTTCCTTCAAACGGGAAGGAAGAGCTATTTTTATCATACTTGTGGCTATGGCGAAAGAATGTATCTGGTGGACGCGTCTGAAAGGATTAGAGAGCAAACCTTTCCTCTCCTGTCAATCTCTCATCAACTTCTTCAAGTATCACTTGAAGAAAAAAGTGAGAGTAGAGAGGCAAGTTTTGTCTAGTGAATGTTTTAAAAAGATGGGTGAATGTAGCAAGGATGGCACGTATGAATGACGAAGCCACCTTGACTATGATTCTATGAACCGTAAAAAATTAATACAGAGAGTTGCTTATTTGCAAAAAAAAAAAAAAAAAAAGAAATATAACATGACTTCATTGACCGAGGTTACCGTGGTCTTTTCCGTAGGCTTTTCTTTCCACGGGTAAACCTCACCTGTCCCCCCCCCTTTACACTCATATTGACATTTCTGTGATAACGATCCCTATTGATCAATTTTTTTCCTCTCCCCTTTTTTTAACCCCCCTTTTTTTTGTCCTCTTTCTCTCCTTTACGATCCCTTTTGATCGACCCCCCCTTTTTTTTATTTTTTATTTTATTTATTTTTTTCTTATTTTTTATATTTTTTTTAATTTTTAATTTTTTTTTAATTTTTAATTTTTTTTTAAACCTTCAAAAGAAAAGCTCTACCTTGTAATTTGTTCTATCTGTGTGCAGCCCTGTGTGGCTAATAAAGAAACATATCTGTCTATTTCTCTATCTGTTGATTTGTGATACACGATCTCTTTTGATCGGAATTTCATTTTCTCCTTTATTTTCCGAAAAGAAAAGCTCTACATTGTATTTTCTCCCCTCTGTGTTCGGCCCTGAGTGGCTAATAAAGAAATGTATCTATCTATAATATATATATATATATATATATATATATATAATATATATATATTCATTTGTTTGTGGTGCTTGTCCCCAATAATGCGTGGTAACCGGTGCTGGTTTGTTTACGTCCCAACAACTTAGCGGTTCAGCATAAGAAACCAACAAAATAAGTACGGGGTGCAAATAAAAATAAACTAAATACTGGGATCGTTGGTTCTTAAGACTAAACCGTTTAATGCAGTGCTGTAGCATGGCCATAGTCCAATGACTGAAAGTAAAAAGATAAATTATAAAAAATGTAATACATATATAAAGTAAAAAAAAAATTGCGATAGGCCAGAAAAAAATATAAATAAAAAGAAATTATCGTTTCTTTGCGGCCTGGTATCAAATGATCTATGATCTGGTACTGGTCGGTGGCCTGGAGATCAGGGGTCATCTGAAATATAGCAAAAGAGGACTCTTACATGGTGGGACGAGTAGCCAAAATATTCTCCCTAATCAATCTTCACCATCTTAAAGCAAGAAGGGGCCAAATTGAACAATCTTTGATATCGCAAAATCTTCAACATCGCCAAGACGAAAGGATGGTTCGGTGACTATTTGAATGGTTCTATCATTCTATCCATTCGATCCGAGTCGATCTGAGAGTAAACAATAGCACAACAGCAGTAGCATCGCTGTTAACAACGATCATATCAATAATAATAATAATAATACTAATAATAATAATAATGATGATGATGGTCACATGAAATGAGAAAGCAACCATACTATGGCATATGCCAATACACACAGATAGAGAAATTAAGGCCAATTGGCCAGATATAGTTGTCAGAGATCAGGAAGAAAAAAAATGCTTTCTAATTGATGTATCAATACCAGCAGATGACAATGTTTCTCTAAAAAAATGGAGAAACTATGAAAATACAAAGACGTGTGTGTGTATGTATGTATAATACTGTATATATATATATATATATATATATATATATATATATATATATATATATAGATATATATATATTATATTATATATATACACTTATGTGAATGTGGTGTATAGATATTATATATATATTATATATATATATATATATATATATATATACATTATGTGAATGTGTGTATATATATATATATATATATATATATATATATATATATATATCTATATATATATGTACCGTATTTTAACGTGTATAAGGGCCCTTCACGTAAAAGAACCTTCTAAATTTGGGGACTTAAAATTTGGAAAAATGATTTGTAAGGGATTATAATAGTATCCATGTATTTTTTTTACTTGTTTCAGTCATTTGACAGCGGCCATGCTGGAGCACTTCCTTTAGTCGAATGAAATCTACCCCAGGACTTATTCTTTGCAAGCTATGTACTTATTCGATCGGTCTCTTTTGCCAGACCGGTAAGTTACGTGGACCTAAACACACCAGTATCGATTGTCAAGCGATGTTGGGGGGACAAACACAGATACACAACATATACACACACATATAAATATACTATGTACATACATATATACGACGGGCTTCTTTCAGTTTCCGTCTACCAGATCCACTCACATGGCTTTGGTAAGCAAGCTACTTACCACCCCATATTTTTAACCTAATTTTTGACAAAAATGGTTTCCTTACACACGTTAAAATACGGTACATACATACGTGTGTGTGTGTGTGTGTGTGTGTGTGTGTGTGTGTGTGTATTGAGCATATATATTCAATACATATCGCCAAGGGTAAACGGTAGTTTAATAGTTAATGCTTCCAACGGATCGTTTATTGCTTCACAGCAATTCTGGCGTAGCAGAGAAAGGGAGTGTCCGTAACCTGAGGCAGTACAAACAAAGGAAGGGATTTCGCTTACATGAAATTGTATTCTTGTTTATTTATTTATTTTCTTTTTTTAGTTTTTGTTTTCTCTCATTTTCTCGCTGGTGTTTTACATTTTTCACTGACAAACGTGCAACAGCGAAACCTTATCACATATCTACAAAATTCCTCAGGCGAAAACGGAAACCGTGACAAGAAACACTTGCTCAAGGTGGCTCGCAGTGAGAACAAAGCTACGTGTTCCCTTAAGTGGACGAAAAACAAAGTTATATCCGGCCAGTTTTGAAACCAGACTCTAAAGGGAGGCCAGAAAAAAAAAACAACCGGAAGGAGTTTAATTCGTTTTTTCCCCCGATTGAATCTGTTACTCTGCGCTCTTTTTTAATGTTATATTAACGATTGCTTTACTTATGTACTGAGCAGAGCTGTATATATACACGGAGACATTGTTTTCCATTTAAAAGAGGAAGCGGTATCGATCTGCTTCGTTTCAGAAATATTGATTTTATCCACATAATCAGAAAACCTTAAAAGTTTGTGTAGAAACAATAATGGGATTTGTATGACGTTGTAAAATGTTGTAAAACGAACCGAACTACACTCTGGACTTGCTACCACAAGTACTGCTGCCACTACTGTTAAAACAACAACAAAAACAAAAACAACAGCTGCTGCTACTACTACCACCACCATCATCATCACCATCAACACCACCGCTACTACTACAACAACAACTACTACTACTGCTACCACCACCACCACCACCACTACTACTACTACTACTACTACTACTACCACCACCAACACCAATACTACTACTACTACTACCACCACCACCACTACTACAACTACTACTACTACTGCTACCAGCACCACTACTACCACCACTACTACTACTACTACTGCCATCACCACCACCACCACTACTACTACTACTGCTACTACCACCACCACCACCACCACCACCACCACCACCACCACTACTACTACTACTACTACTACTACTACTACTACTACTACTAGAAGTAATAACGATAATAGATAGTAGCAGCAATGCAATGTTTCCCAGGTTGACGTAAAACAAATGAGAGGCCATTAGGGGTTAATGGATCTAATCGACCCCTTTCTCGACTTCCATAGAGTCTGTACCAGTCATTGCCGACCATAAATGTATCTATACATGTGAATGAAGGTCAGTCCAAAATGGTTTGAGGAAGCCTGGCAGGTGCTGATGCCTGCAGGCTTTTCTCCTTCTTCGCGCTACCGATGTTTATCTAAAACAGTATTTCCCAAACTTTTTCGGGCTGCTGCCCCCTTGACACCCGGACCACATTCCTAGCGCCCCTGCCCCAACTAACCCTCACAAACATAAACCTCTTTCTGAAACAAATTCAAAGCAAATGTATTTCACAAATGAAACTTAACCCAATGAACCCGTTATTTTGTTGTTTTTACATGAATCGCTACCCCCATCATCGCCCCACTTTTCTTCAACGACCCCTTGAAAGTTTTCACCAAACCAGGAGGGCAATAAGTGAAAGACAACCTACGGGGGGTGGGTGAAGGAGCTTGGTATCTGAACTGGCACTAACTCAGAAGCCGGACATATACTATTAGGTGTTCCACTCCACACCACAAAGACCATGCCAGTCCACCTCTTTGACGTATATATATATATATATATATGTGTGTGTGTGTGGAGGGGGGCGTAAATAACATCGTTTCTCTTTCCGTTATTGTTTTCAGTGCAATGGAATTGCTTTAAGTATCATTTATTCCTTCGATCTTTAAAGTTATTCATATAACTTTATACATTCGTGGAACGTTACCCAAATGATTAGAACAAAACTGAAAAACGCAAGCCATAGAATGTTGATTGTGTTTACATAAATAAATAATAGTTTCCGTTAATCAAAACTTGCTTTATATCGAGTGCTTTTCTTTAGAGTCTCTGGGAAAATGAAGCTTTCTCATCGTCACATATGGCGGTCGATAGTGAGAATCACTATAAAGTCGGACAGTGTTTATTGCGGGGCTTAGTCACGTGTCTAGTTTCGGAATTGAATGACCATCATGTTTGTGAACGAATTTATCATTCATTCTTCCAAGGTCGATAAAATTACTGTCCATTTCTGGAGCCGATTCAGTCATCTCCTACACAAACTCTGCCATCTTGTGTCTGTATTTGGAAATTAATTGTTGTTGGTTAGCCCCAAGCTCCGTCGGTCTTGATTGAACAAACCTATAATTAAAATGTCTCTCGCTATTATCTCCCCATCTATGTTTCTTTCAAGAGACTGTGAATCCACTGTTGTAATAGATACAATCTTATTTTTAAAACGACAGAGTGGGATTTAAAGGAGATTACGCTGATATTTCAATGAATTTGAGGGACGATGTAGCAGCTATCTTGTTGGTTTGGGTAAATTATACAATAAAATGTCAAAAGAAAAATAAAAATAATCTGATAATGTTTGTTGATTTATTCGTCTTGTGAAGAGAATGTTTCTTTAATTTCAGGTGGGTGACTATTCTTTCCACAGGCATTTCTTACTGAGAGATAATATTAACGCCATCCCAGACGATGTACACAACTCATTGAATTAATACTATAAATAGAGATGACAGCCAGGAAGATGAACAAACTGTTCTCTTTCATTTCTTACACTTAGTTCTTAACTATCTTAAATTACTCAATCGGTAATTCTTTAATTTATAGCTCTTCCTCATATTTTCTTTTGATCTCGATTCATATTTAATTTCTCTTTTCTGTTTGATGGCCAACTTTAAAGCTTCACTTTCAATTGATTTGAAGATTTCATCAAACTACACGTCTTTCAATTCTCATTATTATATACCATTCTATCAGATGTTTCGAAGCCATTTTAACTGTTTGTAAATAAATTGTTTAGTGAATAGATTTCTGTCATTATTTTATTCAAAAACTCAAGCAAAATTAAAATTAAAATGTTTCTATGTAATAAAATTTTCGCAAGAATATCGTATATATTTTAATAAACACATATTTGTCCATCAGTTATGATTTCCAAATATTTGCTGGAAATTTCTATGATATATTGATGAAAACTTCGAATACAAGATCTTACAGGTGATTCTTGGTTATCTAATCTTTAATCACTGATATTTTGGTGAATAAGAATGTACCAATCATTCCTGTGAAGGTCTGTTTTCTATACAGAAGAAGCAATCAGTTAGAAGCTGTATAGCTTTTAACTGAGTACTTCTTACATTTTCAGCGCCACAATTCATCTTGGTGTGTCTCATACAAGAATTTCGCTTCTGTATTGTAATCTAACAAGACATCCGAGGTTTTTTTTTTATAATGTTGCCGCTGCTAACTGCATTCTATTGTTCTTATCCTGTCCTATCGTTTCACGGCGAATGTTGTCATCTGCTTTTGGAAGGCTCTGTCGTCTGGTCACCCAAACAATGTATTTCCACTCAAATGACACGAACTCTTGAATCCCTTGGTTCATGACTCGACTCCCCGTGCTCTCTATTATTCTCTCTTATTTACAAGGTTCTAAAATAAAGTCGAACGTTTAAGAGAAGCGTCACTGAGAGGACAACGATAAACAAAAATGCCGCGGAGCAAATTTTCTTTAGATTTAGTCAATTGATTAAGACAAAATACTAGCATTGTTTTATTATTATTATTATTATTATTACTAATATTATTATTATTATTATTTTATTATTATTATTATTATTATTATTATTATATTATTATTATTATTACCTTTGCACAGCTTCTAACATTGGAGATGTACTACAGTGTCAGCTGTTCACTACCAGTGAACGAAGGTAACACTCCTCATTTTTCGAGCACCATCCGGAGTGTTCGAGTGGTTTCGAGCAGTGCTGTTTTCTACAAGTGTTCCACCCTTATTGCAGCCCCTGTTTGTTGTATGTGCCTCTCGAGATTTTTGCTCACTGTTCCCAGGGATCCGACCATTATTGGTACTACTGCTACCTTTTTCATCAACCACAACTGCTTAACCTCCCAAGCTAACCTGTTATATCTATCGACTTTTCTTTCTTCCTTATCGCATACCTTGCTGTCAGCTGGACATGCTATATCTATGATCCGTTCTCCTCCTCCTCCTTCTTCTTCTTCTTCTTCTTCTTCTTCTTCTTCTTCTTCTTCTTCTTCTTCTTCTTCTTCTTCTTCTTCTTCTTCTTCTTCTTCTTCTTCTTCTTATTATTATTATTATTATTATTATTATTATTATTATTATTATTATTATTATTATTCTTTTATGTTTGACTTTTGCTTTGCTTTTGCACAAGTTGGCTCCAAGTCTCACCCAGAGACCTCAAGAGACAGCAAGTTGGAAGTTCATGTTGGTGTTATGCCTAGGGTGCCATATATTTGGTTTTGTACATAGTGTTGTTCTAGAGAATGTTCAAGAAACCATAAAAAAATTATGCTTGTTTTAAAACTTGAGATTACATAGAAAGTATTTTGCGTAGGATATGAGTAGTTTCCATGAGCACTATCTTTTGATTTTCTGCAATTTTGGGGGTTTCCTGGTATCTGAGGTAGGTAGCAATCAGCCCCTTTTGCTATCATTCCTAGGGCACCTATAGCAACAGGTATTATTTTAGTTTTCAGGTTCCACATTTTGCTAATTTCTATTTCAAAATCTTTATACTAGCTTAGTTTTTGTATGATTATTATTATTCTAATTATTGTTATTATTATTATCATCATCATCATCATCATCATCATCACCATTATTATTATTATTATTATTATCATTATTATCATTATCATTATTATTATTATTATTATTATTATTATTATTATTATTATTATTATTATTATTATTATCATTATTATTATTATTATTATTATTATTATTATTATTATTATTATTATATTATTATTATTATTATTATCATTATTATTATTATCATTATTATTATTATCGTCATCATTATTATTATTATCGTATTATTGTATAATAAATACAAATATAAGCATAGATGGTAGAGGTCTTTGTAACAACTGCTTATAATCAATCATTTAGCAATAACCGAGACAAACAAAATGTCCTCCAAGATGAATCACCTTTTTAGAAATCCTATCTGTACCGTTTTATAATGAAGTCTGAGAAAGGGAATAAACCGCCCTATTTAATATCAAGTGATTTGTTTAAGCTTCTGTAAAGTGGTTTAACGATTCCAGCCTGTGGAAGTTATCGACTTATTGTGTCTCATTAAGTCTGAGAGGCAGAAATCTTTTATACTTTATCAATTCTTTCTGCTGCTGAGTCAAATTCTCTGTCAATATTGACAACGTGTATCAGAAATTTCCTGTGTTTCAAAGTTCTCTTTGAAGAAGAAATATAATTATTATTTTGGATAAAGGGAAAATATAATAAGCTAATATTTTTAAAAGATGTTTTTATTCAAATATTCTGAAATTACGTATGTATCTTTTAGTTGATCTAATTTTTTATTTTTATATTTTTGGGTTTGATGTTAAAATGTCAATAATATCTGTGTGAAGTTCTATTTCAAGCAAAATGTCTTTATTAATATATACTTTATATAGTATTTGGTGAATAATAATAGCATTAGGTTTGGTTGCAGATACTCCCAGCCACCCAGCCACTCAGCCACCCAATGGCCATAAGTTCGCTGCACTTCTGAAGGATTGTCAGTGTAACTCAAGCGGAACAAATACCATGAACGGCATTTCTATATGAAAGTGTGTGTGTGTTGCTTTCCGCGTCGGTGTTTACATCGTATGGTCACACACAGGCCACACCACCACCACCACCACCACCACCACCACCACCACCACCACCGCAACATACACAGTGTTACTCACAAACTTTTGTTTACTAAATTTCATTCCGCTTTCTCCACAAAATACTATTTTCAAGACATCGGTCAATATAAGTCTAACTTAGTAAATATTTGCCCAACGTGTTTGCACAAACCGTACATGAAGGGTTTGAAAGAGAATTTTCAAAGCAGGCAGTCACCTCCTCCTCCGCCACTCCCGAACCCACTCTCCACGAATATTGGAAGAACACAAAGCACTTCTTAAAGCATCAGCATGTTCTTTGTATTTTCTACATGCAAATAGAAGTTCTCTTAAAAACTGGTTTAATTTCCATTCCAAAGTGCACTGGACAGAAATCGAAACCGAAAGAGATGCAAAGTTTTTGATAGACAAATAGTAAAGCGTTAAAGGGATAAGAAACCTTCCTAACTTGTCCGCTCCCTCTTTAGTGCTTAAATAGCGATGCCATTTAAGTGTCTTAATTTCTCACAAGAAAATTGCTGCATTTCATTAAATGGAATTCTACCGATTCTGCCATTCCCCGATCGCACCAAGGGCGGCGGATGGCAGAATCGGTAGAAAGATGTATGAAGTGCATTGCTGTATTTAGTGATGCACTTCTTTATTCTGGGTTCAGATCTCGCCACGACCGATTTTGCTTTTCCACTTTTCGGGCACGATATAACAGTCTTTTTTTGGGACTGACTGAAATTAGTGAATGTCGAAACAGGCGAATATTGACACTTGCTAACTGCTGGCGGAGAGAGGCTACCATTGAATGCTGGGCACTGTAAGAAGACATGGCAGTTGGGTGATAACAAGAGAGTAGCTGACGGCATATATACAATTATATACACATATGTACGAAAATGTTGGCATAAAGTTATATTTTTGTATCGATATATGGCATCGGAAGCAAAGGAAGGAGAATAAGCAACATGTCTGACATCGTCCATTAAGAATTACTTGCAGACACGTTTTTGTTTCAATCATGATAAAAGCTTTGATAAGACAGAAAAGACTCAGGTGTTTTGCCACGAAACAGATTCTATCGATATATGGCTTCAGCTGTGTACGTATGGTTTGACATACATTTCAAGCTATGCTATGGTAGTATTTCCTCCAGTTACTATATATATACACTCATAACTCTATCTATCTATCTATCTATCTATCTATCTATCTATCTATCTATCTATCTATCTATCTATCTATCTATCTATCTATCTATCTATCTATCTATCTATCATCTCTCTCTCTCTCTCTCTCTCTCTCTCTCTCTCCCTCTCTCTGCTCCTCTTTGCATATATATATGCGTGTATGTATAGGTATGCATGTGCGTGTTTGCCTGTGTGCAGAAAGGAAAGAGAGAACAAGGCATAAATCTGTGTGTGATTATATGTTTGTGCATAAATAGGTGACTATGTTGCTCGTTCTCTATATCCTTGCATACACACATCGTTCTGTATACTCTATATACACATTAGCAAGCAGACAATCGTCATACAACAATAGATTTCAGTATGAAACATCTATGGTATTGATTTCATATTTTGATACAGGATCAACCTGTTCAATCGTATTCACAGCAGGAGTGAAGCCGAATGGTTTCTAGCGACCATCCAGAATCCTATATTCTTTACTACCGCTTCTTCAGTTCTCTTCAGTTATCGTACGAATATAATCAATAGTCCAAGAGTAGTGGAGTAACAGATTGTGCAGAATCAGCTCTATCGTTTATTTCCGTATCACCCTTATACGTTCAACTTTGAAATCTACCCAGGTCAACTACGCGTCGTGTCTGTCTGGTGTCAATATGGAGAGTGCTAAGTATTAAATGCGATCAATTTGATTATTGTCCTTCCCTGAAATTAACCTTTTATAAACATACCTCCAGTTTTTTTTTTCCTATAAATATTTAACCTTACAGGAAAATATTTCAATGGACAAGAAATCCTTGAACATCCATTAAGATATAAATTATTAATTAATCTATAAGTCTACTTATTTGGTACAAACCAACACCTGATTGTTGGGAGAAAATTGTCAGAGATTTGTAAACAAACGTAAGTTTGTATGTCGAGAGGTGAAGTATGTTTTCTCATTCCAACTCGCAGCCATCTTCACAGAAAACAAAAATAGGTTTGATGGCGTCAAGGCTTGGCTCAAACAACACAACAAACCTTTCATTACTAACAATACACGAATGTTATTATTCTTAGTACGTCTTTCTAGGCGTAGGCAGGGTTCCGTGCAGAGATATTTGCTTCCCTACCACATGGTCTCGGGTTCAGTCCCACCTCGTGGTGCCTTGGGCAAGTGTTTTCTACTATAGCCACGGGCCTACTAAAAACTCGAAAGTGCATTTGGTATACGGAAACTGAAAGGAGATCGTCCTATACATACACACACACACATACATACACGCATACACACATACATACATACATACATACATACATAGGATCGCGGTTTAGATTCCCAGTGATTATCGTTGTGAGTGTTTATTGAACGAAAACACCTAATGCTCCACGAGGCTCTGGCAGGGGGTGGGTGGCAATCCCTGCTGTATTCTTTCGCCACAACTTTCTCTCACTCTTTCTTCTTTTGGCCTGCTCGCTTAGCCAGCGGGGTGGCGTCATTTGAAGGCTAAGACAATGCGAAGCACATTGTGACCAACGATGTGTAGCAACATCTGATAGCCTGGTCGGTCACGTGATCACGTGATATATATATATATATATATATATATATACATACACAAACATTCATACATCCATATATATATATGTATATATATGTGAGTGTGTGTGTGTACCTGTCCCACACCACTGCTTGACAACCGGTGTCGGTGTGGTTACGTCTCCGTACCTTAACGTTTCGACAAAACAGACTGATAAAAATAAGTACCATGCTTAAAAAGAATTACTGAGGTCGATTCATTCGACTATAAATTCAAGGTGTTGCCCCAGCATCGCCGCAGTCTAATGACTGAAACAAGTAAGAGATTAATAGAATAAATTATAGAAGATCAGTCTGCAATGATTCCAGTTTTGCTTGGATTCTATGGTTGTTTTCTGCGTTATGATGTGAAGACGGAAATCTAAATCCCGATCAACGTTTGTGACGTCTTTGCACGTCTGTGTGAGTTGCTGGAAATAGCGATTAAATCATTCTTTAATCACACCTTAGCGCCTTAAAAAAGATTAGGCCAGGCTGAACAACGCGGCTCTAGATACGATATGTCTAAAGAAAAGACAAGATAGTCATCAGTCATCTGTCGAATGTCTTTGATCATAGGTTGGCTTGGCACTAAATAGGAATGTTTGATTATGTTTGGACAATGAATGGCACTTTATGTCAATTATTATTTGGAACTGGTAACAGACCCAGGATTAAATAACAACAACAACAACAACAGCAATAATAAAAAAAATCTTGAAGAGAAAAGCTAAATGCATTATCACGAAACCTTTTAGAATGACTGAATACTGTAATAATAGAACTATAAAATAAATGGACTTTCGCCAGTTTCGAGGATGATCGTTTCACTTCTTCCATCAATTGAATTAACTTGCCGATTGGATTAGCGTGCAGAGTTTGAGTATTCTAAATGTCCATGTATCCTCAACTCAATTCTTAGGCCTAATCATTGCGATACAAAGTGATGGAGGTGGGTCTTTGAAATATAAGCAGAATTCATCCATCTGGTTCCGGCGGACTTTCCATTTGTCTAGTTTCCCTCCAAGACAATAGAAAAGAGCTGTTTAGCCATGCAGCCATCCACACTCTCTTTAGTTATTCCATTTATTGGTTCTGCATTTACACAATAGTTGACATATGCAATTCAATCAGTTTTTGAAATAATCGACGGTAGAGCCATATCTGTATCTGCACAATTATCTATCTATCTATCTATCTATCTATCTATCTATCTATCTATCTATCTATCTATCTATCTATCTATCTATCTATCTATCTATCTATCTATCTATCTATCTATCTATCTATCTATCGGTCTATCTATCGGTCTGTCTGTCTGTCTGTCGCTATTTCCATATATGAATGCACACTTTTCCATATATGAATACACACACACACATGCACGCACACACAAGCACACATACACATACACAGACATATATATATATATATGTATATATATATAGCTAGCTAGATAGATATGCATATATACGTATACGTATATATATATATATATATACATACACACACACACACACACACACACATATATATATATATGTATTGTATATGTACATGCATATACATATACAATTATACACGCACACATGCCCACATATACACACTCACACACACATATACATGAAAGTATATAAAACAATATTCATGAAATGGCCTGCCTTCGAAACGTTGCTGCCTTCTTCACTGTAAAGCCGGCAACCAGTTTCGTCAGCCGGTTAATATAACGATGCATAATTCAATTATAGGAACGCAGCTGAGGTGAGAAGAATGCGTGCGTTGCGGGGAGACACGGTTGCGCATTCATTTATTTTCACTTGGCTTTCAAAATCCTAATGACTTCAAATGCCAGCATGTCTCAACCAACGTACAATTCTCGCCTGGAGTGGTATCAAATCTCTTAACGAAAAGAAAATAAATACAGTCGGATACGCTGCTGTAAGAAATTCTCCGCTCCAAGAAAACGTGAAGGTATTTTAGAATAGGTGACAATGGGATTTGCATACAACTGAATATGAATCATGTGTTAACAGTTTTGCGAGGAAAAGCTGCATGACGCCATAGTTTGTTGTTATGTGTTACCTCTAATAGTAACACTAACGACTAAAGACAGAGCAGACGGAAAAGAAACAATGTTGAATTGCATTTTCTTGACGGTGTCAAGGAGCTATGAATTTTTAAGTACATCAGAGTAAGAACAAAAACAAAAAAAAAAAAGCAGTGGATAATCTAGAAGAGGCAAACATGTCTGTGACAAACAAACATTACTTATTCACCTGACATCTTGAGATGAAACCTATTAAAAAAGATTAAGCGACAACAAATGAAAAACAGCCACGAACAAGTTTATATGTTCAAGGTGGGTTGAAATGCTTGCTAATAATAAAGGTTGGTTGCGGAAGCATCCAGGCACCCACCTCCTTAAGAAGTCTCAAAAATCTTGTGAATATATTCTAATGTTTTCGAACAGGAAGACAGCGAATCTCGTTTAAAGTATCGTTATTCTGTGAGGTTTGTTCGACTGTCTGAATAAATAATTAAAGATTTTACATGTAAATAAGTCAGAATAAATGCAGGAAGAGATATGATCACAGATTCTTTTATTAGGAGTTTTATTACTTGAAGTCCAATGATGTCATAAACGAAAATGTAAAGCAGACATCAGACGACGACTCCATCCATTCATGGCTTCTTTGACATGTAGTTGCTTGTTTCTTATGACGTCATTGAATTATGAAATGCGTAATTTCTTTCACTATAAGTCTTTGATTAGGGAATGGATACCTTTAAGTTGTTAGCTTCCGGCTGCCCTTAGAGAATATTGTTGATAGAATTTCCTGGAATACTAATCCCTTTTTAGTGCTAGGTAACTATATTTACTCAGAATTATATTTTCCCTGAACTCTATCTACCCTCAAATATATCTACCCTCAATTTACTACTTTTTCTGGGGAAGCAAATGTTCCGAGTGAGCATTCAGTCTACGAATCTCTGATGACGAATGGGGATCGATCCGACGGAAAAATAGAAAGCTTTTGATCATATAAGGTCTAAAGATGGTGTTAATGGTTAGGCAAACTCCAATCGCACCCCAGACATTTCGACATTTTAGGCAGGTTCACATGTAACTGGCTTCTGGAATGTAAATCGAGCAGAATTGCCATCTTCGTTTTAAGAGCATAGTTTTAAAGAATATACTTTTAAAGTTTAGAATTTGATTGCACGTTCTAAATACGGTTCTAAATAAATGAATGAATCCAAGAAACGTTGAATCAGGTAAGAATATTAAAATTTACCATTGGTTGCGATGTGATGGTTAAGGTTACCATGTTGAGGTCTTTCTTTCAATGTATAGATACATAAAGGAATTTGTAAGTTTTGAGTTCTCTATTTTGGCATTTAGAATATAAAATAAATTGATACACCTCCTATATATATACATACATACATACATATATATGTATAATATATATATATATAATAGGTTATCAAATTTTGGTACAAGGCCAACAGTTTTGGGTGGAGAGGGGTAAGTTGACAACAGTACTCAACTTGTACTTATTTTATCGACCCCGAAAAAATGAGAAGCAAAGTGGACTTCGGCGTAATTTGAACTCAGAATGTAAAGACGGACGAAATACCGTTAAACGTTATGCCTTGCGTGCTCACTACTCTGCCGGTTCACAGCCTTAATACAGCGGTATGTATAGATTGTAAGTTTTGATTATAAGTTCCCATTCATAGTCAAAATAATCGAAATCCCTTCTATAACAGAAATAGTTAAATTACCCCCAAAATCGGAATATAAGAACATCTGATTGATTTCTTTATTTACGGTGCCTGATTCCGACGGAGATGCTATGGCGGCCATTCATAAGGAAGCGTTGTTTCTCTTGGTGTTGCTAGGTTTCAAAATATTTTTTAAAGAAAAATAAAATGCATTTAACATGAGTACAGTGCATAAATAGAAGCACACACACACACACACACACACACACACACACACACACACACACACACACACACACACGCAGATACACACACACACACATAATACGTGCATGCACATACCGAGGAACAAACAAAAATGGCGATATATGTGTAGTCGTGCACACACACACGTACATGCAGAAAAGCAAGCGTGTATACAGGCGCATAGACAGAGGAATATACAGACGCAGATAAATGCAGCTTGATTTAAATACCAAATAACATAATGGAATATTTAGAATAATTGGTGGAGTGGAGTGTTAGCATTTATTCGGAACTGTAAAAACTTTAAAATTCATTGACGTGAATATAAACATCTGGTACGATCCAGCAGCCGCGAAGCAGTTTTTCATTGGGATTTTGTCTGTTGCAAAATAAACTAAATGTATCGTAAGAGTGTTTGATCGATTACTTGAAGAGAAGGAGAATAATAATTAAGAAAAAAAAAAAGGTTGTTTCGAGAATGAAATTTGCGTAGATTTTAAAGTAAAATGACTCCACCGATTCGAACTTTTCTATGCAATGAAATAAATGAATAAATAAATAAATAAGGAAGCAAATAGTCATTGGTTGGTGTAAATTACTGGAAATAGTAAATAAAAAATAAGCGAAAAGTAACGCAAGCACTCAGAGATAGTTTACATAACGAAGTAAGAAATAAAAAAAATGAGCCGTAAATTACTCTGCATAGAAATAGTTTTGCTTCCAAATGAAATGCTTGCGTTTCTGATCTCTCTCCTCACCAAAAGAACGTTTGAATAAATGTTGTAATTTTTAATATTAAATACGTAATATATGGTTTAATTATAAACAGGGGAAAATGTTAGCCGTTTCTCAGCAGACTGAAAAAAAAAACGATGAACGACTTTAATCGATTTTCGAGCCTTATAGGGTTTTCAGCAAATGCGTGGTTAACACTTTGACAATCTCAAGGAAATATTCAGCCAAACAGTTTATATGCTCAAGAAATGCAGCAGTTACTCTATGAAGGAGTCCTTAATTTGCATATTGAAAGTGTTGATCACTCTATAAATACCAGCGGCCTGTCAACGGGGATCTTAGTCCACACAATATTAAGGTATGATATATATATACTAAGAATTTGCGAAAAAAAGCAAAGCAAAAGACGAAGACGGGTGTGTAAACAACAAACAGATGTATTAGTTTAACGCTAGGGATGTGAGAAAGTCTTTTATGTTTCGAGCCTACGCTCTTCTACAGAAAGGGACACAGAAAGAAACAGGGAGAGAAAATAGAAAAAAGGTTTGGTGGCTAGCGACCTATCATGGCGAAGGCCGGACAGAGGGATCCCACACGAGAGCTATATATATATAAAATTATAATTTCGGGTACCTGAGAGATACCACTACGCTGAAATAGCTGTCAAAACATGACTCTAAAGCCACATTAAATGTTCATATGGCTCGAGACTACGCTCTTCAACAGAAAGGAACACAGAAAGAAACAGGGAGAGAAAATCAGGCGTCTCGATTTTCTGAATTCAAATACCATCGAATGCGACTTTGCCTTTCCTTCTTTTGAGGATCGATAAAATAAGTACCAGCTGAACAATGGGGGTGGGTGGGGTGTAATTGAGTTACCCCTCTCTCGAAATTGCTGGCCTTCGGTCAAAACTTGAACTCAATATAAATACCATTCATATTGATTTCTATTTCAAAAGCAATCCTTTTTCATTATACTTGTTGGGTAAAGAGATCACAACATAAAAAACAATTTCGAAACATCGTTTTTTTTTCCATAAAATATACATATTTAACAATCATTTGACAAGCTCTTACTAAACACTTCATTAATACGTAATGTCTCTTGATTAGGGACCAATACTCACTTCATCCGATTTATGCAATTAACCATATTAAATAAGTGACGTCATACAATATTTATACCTAGCATGCGGGGATGTCATTAATTATTTTGTCAACCATGTTATTGTTGTCTTACCAATTTATTTCACTCCAGGAAATGAAAGAGACAACCTAATCTCTCTTGCATCCTTCATCATCATCATCATCATCTTTATTATAATTGATGCAAAATTTTCGTTCTGGGAATTTTGGATTAATCATGTCTTCTAATATATATATATATATATATATATATATATATATATATATACACACACACACACACACACACATATGTGTGTGTGCGCGAGCATGTGCACTGAAATAAATCCCCACTGGTGATAGTTCGCTGATATTAAATAAAGTGTTAAACGCACATAGGACGAACCTTACCAGCTCCACCCCGTTCGGCCGTCGCTAATGGATTTGTTGAGTATAGAAACGGGTTTGGATGCTTATTTCCCTGGGAGTTGTCCAGTGACGCCGACAGCTCTGATTAGAAGCCAATAACTTTTGAAAAGCGATTAAAACTGTTCATTAGTTTTCCAATCTACAGAGAAATAGTAAAATTTGTTTCTATTCTACTACTGTACACACACACACACACACACACACACACACACACACACACACACACACACACACACACACACACAGAAACACACACATACATACACATGTATGTGGCTGAAACTAATTTATGTTCTTTTAATTTACTATTTGTTGACCCAAATACTTCCACTAAACAGGATCTCACCCGTTTCGCTCCTTCACCTTCAAGATTCCCTGAAAGCACCTGACGAACTCTGGGCAGCTCACTTTGTAGAGTCCATCTCTTTGGCCAAGAACAGAGGCTGAATCTGCTACCCTGATGACCCTCTCAACATCCTTCAATTTTGAATATTTCAGCTGGTTGATTGGTTATTTCAGATTGTTATTGGAGCTTGATTGGTTGATGATGGCTTCATTGTGTTTAGCCTTTACTTCTGCCATCGAATCGCTGAGAATGTCTTTGAGGAAAAAGTTAACTTCTTCTATTCAGTATCTGAGACGGCCACAGCACTTCTTTTTAGAAATATTTTCTTTTAGAAGCAAGTGCAGCTGGGGTCCGTTAAGGTCTTATACAGTTTTTTGAAGGTTCGAAGATCTTTGCAGAATTAATATATTTTTGGTAGTTCCACTGCTTTTATAAGTAATTCGCTTCATGGCACTTTTCGTGGCGAAACCATTCGGAGGCGCTGGCGACAATAATGACAAACAGTGTCGAATGTATGTTGTTTGCAGTTTCTGCGGAAATAGTTTCAATAATGTTAACAACGTCTGTCAAATAGCTGACATTCGTTCCTTTTGCAGGTTGGATGCCGATTCTTAAGCTTATGGTAGCGAATGTTTTGCATGGGTTAGAAGAATGTAATACGTGGCGATTCTGGTTTTTGTGGAATGACTCTTCACCCTGTTTATTCTACATCCCACCCGGCCTAAGAGTTCTAAGCTACTTCTATTTCCCTTACTCTATGACTTGTGCGTGTGTTTGTGTACGTATGTGATGTGCATGTGTATATGTATATGTATGTACATATATACATACATACACACACACACACACACATATATATATATATATATATATATATATATATATATATATATATATATATTATGTGTGTGTGTGTGTGTACATATAGTGCCATATATATGGGAAAAAGTCACAGTAGAAAATGCTAAAATAATTTTATAAAAAAAAATTCAGTACCGGTTTCGGCTATTGAGACTTTTTCAACTGGAAGTATGGAAAACAATTAAATTTTGGAAACCGGTACTGAAATGATTTTTATGATAAAATTATTATAGCATTTTCTAATATATATATATATATATAATATATATATATATATATATATATATGCTAAAATGAGTATTACAATTGGTTGATAGCTGATGAAGAATTAGACACCATCTGTGTTTGTCCCTCACTATACGTTATGTCGTTTATTTATTTACCATACATTTTTCATTTATATATATATATATATATATATATATATATATATATATATATATATATATATATATATATGCGCGTGTATGTGTATATATATATATATATTGCGTGTGTGTGTGTATGTATATGAGGAGACTCCCCTTCGGTCATGAATGGCCATGGGATTGCACCTAGAAAGTTACCCTCCCAGGCAAAAGTCCGGGCAAGGTTGTTTTATGGAAGGCCAGCAGTCACCCATGCATACCGGCCTCCCCTCTCCACACCATTGATGTTATCGAAGGGACAGGCAAAGGCCAATACAGCTTGGCACCAGTGATGTTGCAACTCATTTCTAAAGCTGAGTGAACTGGAGCAGCGTGAAATAAAGTGTCTTGCTCAAGAACAGAACACGCAGCCCGGTCCGGGAATCGAACTTACAACTTCATTATCGTAAGTTCGACGTTCTAACCACTGTGTGTATATACATACATATATATATTCATACACACACACACACACACACGCACACACACACATATATATGGGGGTGTGTGTGTACTTGTGTCTGCGTGTATTTAAGTATACGGTAGTTTGCAAGATGGCGTGTGAGTCAGCTGTCTACTCCAACGTCTTTGACAAAGCTACTATAACCATTAATGTTTCAGCCATAAGCTATGACTAACCATTTATAGAACTGACAACCAACATAAAAATGGCGATCAATTCTTAGAGACAATATATTACGTTCAATATTGCAGTGATATTGCTGTACGAGCATTGATATTAAAGTATCAATGTCTATGGATAATATTCATAGCTATGTATTTTCTTAAGGACAGCGAGTTCGTAGTGTAGCCGATAGTTGAGAAGACGTCAGTCCATGTTCACATCGCCAACGTGGTATGTCCGTGGCGACATATTTAGCTATGAAATTGTAGAGTTAAGCGACAAATAAATATGGCAGGATAGGAACATCTCAACGCTCCTATTATTACAAGTGCTAACTGAGACATTCTATCTATGACCGTTCTTTTAAGTGCATGTAAGTGTATGTTATCAAATGTGGTCTTATTTGAAGAATCGTTGGCTGTTATCTCAGGGAAATCAAATGCTCGTACAGTGGATCTCTTGTTACTAGTCATGTTGAATTCAGCTTTCATTGTGGGCGGCTGTAGCGTAATTAACCTTCTTTTGATGTATTATACCAGGAGGAAGTCTCCAACGCTGCCCCTGTTATTCACCAGTTTCCATACAATCCAGTTACAGAACAAGACTGTCCGCCAATTACCATAGGACCGCTTATAACCAATAGTTGTACGTGGCTTCAATAATGTTCATAAATATGTAACGCAAAAATTTAGGACAGAAATCAGCATCCAGAAGATGGTTTTCACATTGTGGAGGGTAATAATTTCTTACTGCATACATTGTTGGATAATCTGGTGCCGATTGTCGATATGTCAGAGAAACATGCGTTATGAACTTGCTATAATGACAGACAGACAAACAGACAGATAAATAGCTAGCTAGATAGATTGATAGAAAATGGATGGATGGATAGATTGATAGATAGATAGATAGTTATATAGATAGATGGATAGATAGATAGATGGATAGATAGATAGACGGATAGTTGGTTATATATATATATATATATTATTTATAATGAAAGGGTAAAATCAATAATAATTTTACCAGGTAGTCAGTGCGGAAATATAAACCTCATAGGTACATTTTACTAAATATTTTACTAAATATTTTATAATTATATGTATAATTATAACAAGGGATCGGCTTTACACCTCACCACGCACTAATGTGATATTCTCGGAGATTTTAAGGTGGTAGTATGGGCTTTTAGCTTCTATTCTTGCAGTGCGTGTTGAGGTGTAAAGCCGATCCCTTATAATTATGTAAATAATTATATAATATTTTGTACACACACACACACACAAACGCACTTATAAATATAAGATCGGAGGATTAGGATGTAGGAAGAAAGTGAGTTTGAAGCAATCCATAGTGAAAACGAAAAGCAACTTTCAGGAACGCTAGTAGTTTATTGAGACGGAAGGTTGTGGATTTTTTCCGTATCGAAGTACGATGAGCTGAAAAAGCTTCTTTTTATATTTCACGGTAGGCAACCAGGGTTCTCGGATATGCGAATAAGAATACAAGAGTTAAGGAATGGAATAGATAAGATCCGGGTTGAATATGTTTCATAGCGAGCAGAACCTCAGAAGTGGTAAATATCCGGGCAAGGTGTATACCGCAGGCTACTCTTTCCCCCTCTCTCTGTATATATATATAGAGAGAGGGGGAGAGAGAGAAATAGATAGATAGATACATACATGAATACATACATAAATGACCTTGATATAAGACGAAAACTTCACTAACCGCTGCTAAGATGCTTGCGTTGCCGGTCTCTCGGAAGGTGACCCTCGGAGTAACAGCGAGAGAAGTTAGTCTGCTGACAATAAGCTCTATTCTGCCATTTTGTCTCTTCATCGATTTTAATCGACAATAAATTATTATTATTAAAATATTTAAATGAATGCTAGTTCTAACTGAATTGGCAATTAACGATCTTAATTGCACGATAGAATCTTAGAATAATTGTTCCTAGGCAATAATTAAAACCCATATTTTATAAAATAATTTAATAATAGTTATAATTCAGTTACAATTTGTTGCTTGGAATTAACAGATGTTATTGGCAGTAGCGCTGCTGAAGCGAATCGAAAAGCTCAACATTTGATGACACGTCAGCACTAATAAGGGAAAACAATAACTATGATAATTAATTATCCTTAATTATAATGCAATAAAAGGTGGCGAGCTGGCTGCATTGTTAAGACACCAGTCAAACTGCTTAAGGGCATTTCTGACCGCTTTACGTTCTGAATTCAAAACGCCACAAATTTCAGGCCTTGTGCCTATAATAAGAAAAGATGGATTATAATACGTGTGCGGCAGAAGTAACGCCCTTTTTGCATTTCATATTTTTTATAGAATATAAATATTTTTATAGTAATTTTTTTTATTGAACACAAATTTTATTGCATTACTTAAAGAAATGAATAATAAACTCATGAAAACAAATCGCACAAGTTTTCGGAAATTTACTAAGTATTCTTTCATCAAAACAACATGATTCAATATAAAAGGGCGTTACTTCTGCCGCACCCTGCATAATATTCCAGCTATTATTGCACTGAGCTCCAACACCGCTACGGTCACTTCGCTATTTTTTTTCTCTATTGAGGGTCGATAAAATAAAGTATCAGTCAATGTAATCGATAAATTATCCCCTGATATAGCTGGCCTTTTACCAACAATTATTGATCATATATTATAATTGTCTCTAATTTAGGCACAAGGCCAGAAATCTTGATGGGAGGATTTAGCGATTTCATTGACTGGATTGGTATTTTAGGTTATCGAAACCTGAAAAGAAGATGATTAAAGATGGCCCCGAAATAAATGGTCACATGATATTTTCTTCGACCTTCTGACGATTCAGTCAACCCTGCTCATCTCTTTTCTTACAATAGCCGCATGCACATTAAACAGCGCAAGTACTTATTCTATCGGTGTCTTTTGCCGAACCGCTAAGCTACGGGGATGTAAACACACTAGCATCGATTGTCATGCGATGTTGGGGGACAAACATACATACATATATACATACATATATATATATCTATATATATATATATATATATATATATATATATATATATATATATATATTATATATATAATATATATACATACATACATGCATACACACAAACACACACACACACACACAAAAGTGTATAGTTGACTAGTTTTAAGAAACTGAGACCATTGTAGTAGCAATAGAAAAGTCAAACAATATGAAAGATGTGTGTGTGTGTGATTTTTTTTAGGTGGGAGGGTTTATCAATCAGGAGTAGATTTAGATCGTAATGCCTTGTGGTATATCATACGCACATGCACCCATGCATTTAACAGAATAGGAAAATGAATCTACACACACACCTCATGCGTACACGCACATAGACGAACGGATATGCAGCGGTGACGTAGAAAGAAGTTGCGCGAATCAGCTGAGCTGTGGGTTATATGAAAAGGAACATTCCTTACGTGATGATATTAAATAATGCTTATCGTATGGAGCATGTGTTTAAACAAGATAACAAACAGGGTAGCAGGTTGCAGGTGCTCAATGTATGGAAGCGAAACACACACACACACACACATACACACACGTGCATGCACACAAATACACGCACACACACACATGCACACACACACACCCACACTCACATACATATAGATATCATATACACACGCATATATATATATGTATTTATATGTATATACATATGCATATATATATATACATACACACACTCACACACACACACACACACACACACATATATATATATATATATATTATATATATATATATATATATATTTAAATCTATGCATATTTACCCGTATTTATGCATATCTACATATGTACGCACATACATCCTCAACCATACGTTCAAAGAAGCATGCACGCACCCACACTCACATACATATAGATATCATATACAAACGCATGTATGCGTATATATAATATATATATATATATATATATATATACAAACATATATATAAATATATTTATATATATGCATCATACGTAGCTGTATTTATACATATCTACGTACGTACGCACATGCGCACACAACCATACGTTCAAACCAATATGCACACGCACACATATTAGTTTATTGAAATGTGCACGTACACACACACACATGTATCCATTCTGTTTGAATATCCATCCATCCATCCATCCTTCCGTCCATCCGTCCGTCCATCCATACAAACACGTACACACGTACAAATTCCCACATTCAACATCCATTATGCCGTATGTCTATAGCAACAGAACTTGATGTGGCTATAACTGAAGGAGCCACAAACCAATATTTCTTGATGCCAGATCAAGGCAAAAAAAAAAAAAAGCCATTGTCAAGTCTGTAATAGAACTGGTATTGTTCCCCGTGGAAATGGCTACATCAAACCACAACGCTAGCTTCCTCTCAGATCTTGGTAAACATTGATTTTTCAATATGTCTATTGTTTTTGGTGTATCTTATGTTAGATGAAGCTACACAGTTGATTTGTTGCAAATGTAACAGTTGTTTTGTTGTTGATGGTATTGGTGGTGGTGGTGGTGGTGGGGGGGTTTGTTGTTGGTGGTGTAATGATGGTAGTAATAATTTCAGTCACTCTGAAGCGGGTGATCATGTTGTTGATGATGTTGGTGTTGACGATGGGGTGGTGGTTTCATTAATTCTGTGGTTGCTGTTGTTAATATTGTTGTTGTTGTTGCTGTTGGTGGTTGTGGTGATAGGTGGCATGGTGGTGGTATTGAAAGAGGCAGCACTGATAGTGATGATGATGACGATAATGGCTTCAACAATTCTCTTCTGGGTATTGGTATTGGCGATGGTAGTGTCGAAGATAGCGTTGGTGTTGGCAAATGAGAATTATTCTGGTCCAACATGGTAGTGGCGACAGTGGTGCTACATAAGATGATGATGATGATGATGATGGTGGTGGTGGTTGTGATGGTGGTGGTGGTGGTGGGAGGCGTGATGCGTTCGATGTTAATGCTATCGCTTATAGCAATGAGTGTGGTGGAGGCTGTGGTAACGCTACCGTTTTCCATTCTTCATACCGTTGCTGTGGTAGAGGTGTGATTATTATTATTGTTATTATTATTATCATCATCAACATCATCATCAAGGCAGATCTGGCAGAATCGTTAGCGCGCTGGACGAAATGCTTAACGGTATTTCGGCCATCGCTACTTTCTGAGTTCAAATTCCGCCGGGGGCGACTTTGACTTTCATACTTTCGGGGTCGATAAATTAAGTAGCAGTGAAACACGGGGGTCGGTCGATAAAATCGACTAGTCCCCTCCACCCCCAAATTACATCCCTTGTGTCTATAGTAGAAAGGATTATCATTATTATTATTATTATTATTATCATTATTGAGTGAGAGAGCAGCGCATGCCATCAAAGTGACACTGGGGTAAAATATACGAAGCCCAGTATACCCATCATGACTACCCGTCTGATAAGGGTACACCAGACACATGCATCACAACCATATGTGCGTGAAATGGTGATCTCATATCAAGATAAACAGCAGATGACCTTGCAGGTGGGGCCCCAGTTAGAATTTTCTTCTGGTCGAGTAACCCATCCCGCTCAAAAGGTCCCTGAATAACGATTGTTTAAGGATGTTGAACTAACCACCCATGTTTCCAGAGGTGAATTATTCAAACACCAAAGAATCCCTCTCAACACATGGCTATGATGCTCCCCCACTTTATTTATTTATTATTATTATTATTATTATTATTATTATTATTATTATTATTACTATTATTGTTGTTGTTGTTGTTGTTGTTATTATTATGATTAATAATATTAGTAGTAGTGGTAGTAGTAGTAGTAATATTAGCAGTAATGGTGCTTGTGGTGGTTTAGGAAAATGAAAATATTCGTTGGTGTGCTGCAATATAATTGTTGGCAAGTTTCTGTCGCACACTGCTGCTGCTGGTGCTGCTCTTGTGTTGTTCGTGTTGTAAAAGTGGTGAAAACGATTCATAACAGTTCACAACCTTCTATGACGGACTACCACCGGTGTAGGGTGCGACCTGAGTGTGAAGAAGATCAGTAAGCGGCGCAAGGGACGGCTGCGGGAGGAGATGGCTGAAACAAGAGGGGATCTCAATATGCACACACCCCATACCCTTACACGTGCACACACACACACACACACACACACGCTTACACACATATTCAACACTCAGTCGTAATAATAATTATGTCAAAATTTTGTCACAAGAGCAGCTTGGGGTGACGATGAGTCGATTACATCGACCTCAGTGCTCAGCTGGTATCTATTTTATTGAAAGAAAGAAAGGCAAAATTCGATCTTGACAAAATTTGTACTCAGAACGTAGCGACGGCCGACATACTCCTAAGTATTTCGTCCGGCGTGCTAACGATTCTGCCAGCTCCCCGTCTTAATGATGATGATGATGATGATGATGACGATTATGATGACGATTATGATGATGATGATGATGATGATAATCTTTTCTACTCGAGGCAAAAGGCCCGAAATTTTTGGGAAGAGAACCAGTCGATTAGATCGAACCCAGTACGCAACTGGTACTTAATTTATCGATATGCATACATACATACACACATACAAACAGTAATAATGTGGATAAAATAAGATTTTCAGAAAACGAAATCAACCAACTGATTCGCTCATTACAAATATAACCAGTAAGCGGAACAGTAAAGATATCTCTCTTTCTCTTTCTTTTACTTGTTTCAGTCATTTGACTGCGGCCATGCTGGAGCACCGCCTTTAATCGAGCAACTCGATCCCGGGACTTATTCTTTTGTAAGCCCAGTACTTATTCTATCGGTCTCGTTTGCCGAACCGCTAAGTGACGGGGACGTAAACACACCAGCATCGGTTGTCAAACAATGCTAGGGGGACAGACACAGACACACAAACATACACACACACACATATATATATACATATATACGACGGGCTTCTTTCAGTTTCCGTCTACCAAATCCACTCACAAGGCATTGGTCGGCCCGGGGCTATAGTAGAAGACACTTGCCCAAGGTGCCACGCAGTGGGACTGAACCCGGAACCATGTGGTTGGTTAGCAAGCTACTTACCACACAGCCACTCCTGCGCCTATGCAAGCCTTTTCTCAAATTTAAAATGGCACATTGCTTTCGTTATCTGCATTCCAACAATGGAGCTTCGTATTATGGATAGAAACCAGAGAAAAGCATTTAACAATTAAAACCAGAAGAGAACTCTATACATAGATAAGTGCATATTTACATATGTAACACACTCTAACATACAAAGAACCACACACACGGATACTTATAGAGGTCTCTGTACACGCATTATTGGTATTAAGTGATTGTTGTAACTTTGTAGTTGTTATAAATTTTGAGTGGTTTCTTTCGTGATAACTTGTGACAGATAGAAGTAACTATTTTACCATCGCGTCTGCCAGGTTATCAATAACCTACGAGAAGCGTCCCGATGCTGCTACGAATAAAGAAATAAGACAAATTCAAGCAAAAGCAAAATCGAATATGCAAACGCATTCAGATGCTTTTTGTTCAGTCCCATGCGCCTCTATTACTGCATCATGACTGCCAATAGATTGCCAGTGAAATTTGGTGAAATGGAAACGAAGAGAAGTTTATTGTGTGTGTGTGTGTGTGTGTGTGTGTGTGTGTGTGTACTCACACACATGCATTCATACATACATACATGCATACATACAAATATACATATATATATATATATATATCCATACATATATATATATATATATATATAATATATATATAATATATATATATATATATACATACATATATATATATATATATATATATATATATATATATATATTATATATATATATATATATATATATATATATATATAGGTAGATAGATAAACACACACGTATATGGTGGTGCCCCAGCATGGCCACAGCTTGTGAGCTGAAACTAGATAAAAAAAAAATATTTACGTACGTATGTATACATCTTTATCTTTTACTTGTTTCAGCCATTGGAGCGTTGCCATACTGGAGCATCGCCTAGGATAAAGTATCGTACTTATTCTATCGATCTCTTTCTACGGGGACGTAAAATCACCAACATCGGTTGTCAAGCGTTGTTGGATACAAACACACACACAACAGACAAACTGCACTGGCGTGAATCGACCTCGCAACTCTACGATGGTGAGCCGAATACCCTAAACCGCTAAGCCACGCGCATTCAATTTACAAAAGTAGCAGCCGTCAAATTACAGTTTCAGTGAATCATTTCGGTTACACTTCAAATTTATTCTCGCTTTTAATTTTTAGATAAATCAACGCGTAAATCAAATGGATGTATTTTAATGGTAGAAAATGAAAAGAATATTTTGGAAAAATATCTTTTGTAATTCTTTTCTTTTTCAATTATTGCGATAACATATTGAATATTTTATGAAATCGAAGTTCTTTTTTAATTTTCTTTTTTTCATATAAAAGTATTTGAATTGCAAAGGAATTTATTTAAAAGCTCGAGAAAAATAAGCATTTAAACATTTCCTGGGTAATGTGTTGAAAAGTGTAGCTTTGTGAGAAACAGCAATAATGTCTAACTAGGATTTTAGGATACATTATGGTCGAATGTATAAGTAGACATAACAATATATAGCAGTGATATGAACCAGGATCTATACGATCCTCGGGGTCATATTGAAAATTTTGTTGTTAAAATGAGTTTAATAAATTGGCATAGCTTCTACAATGTACAAGATATTTGAACAATTTAAAAAAAATATAATTTCAATTTATGTTTAATTACGGAGATGTACTTGCATAGCAAGGGACCCGATCTGAGATCGTGTGCTGGAACGGAAACAATTGCATCGTGGAAGGTGTTTATAAGTCATTTAAAAACATACAAAAAACCGTTAGATTCACTTCAACATTTAAATTTAATTTGCCAAAATAGTTTTGTCGCTTTGGGACCACGACCTGTTCACTGACAAAATTCTGTGCTGCAATCTAAGTGTATTGCACACGGAATTTTTGTCAGTGAACAAGTCGCAGTCTCAAAGCGACGAAACTATTTTGGCAAATTAAATTTAAATGTTGAAGTGAATCTAACGGTTTTTGTGTATTTAAGGAGATATTGTAGGATTTAAAAAGTAATGATCGAATAGCTATGAGGTCCACAAGCAAAAACCAGTTGAGAATGACTAGTAAATGGGGATATTGTCGTAGCTAATTCCGATACCATTGCCAGTGTTAAACAAGCAGAAAGACTCAAATATCGCAGCAAATTTTGAAGCTTTATTGGGTCTCATTCAATAACTTCAGCAGTTACAACATTTCTCTATATTATGTGTTGTTGTCTTTCGAGTTTATTCTTGTAATAGCAACCTCATGTTCAACTCCATTTAATGTCTTGTTAGATCCCATTTAGATGTTTTACCATTTCTCACAAAACTAGTCATTACAACACGTGATCCATGAAATTTCTGAAAGGCATATTTTGTCGACCATTTAAAACATTCCTTTAGTAATCAAATACTTTATATGAAAAACGAAAGTAGACAGAAAAAATCCTCGTTTTCATAAAATATTCAATGTGTTACTGTAATAATTGAAAAACGAAATCATGGAAACTTTTTTTCTCCTAGCCTACTCTTTTCATATTCTTACATTAAAATACATCCATCCGAATTTATGCGTTGATTTATGCAAAGATTAAAAAAGTGTCTATATTTGAAGTGTAAGCTGCCGATGTAATTTTTATATGCTTCACCTCTTATTCATATGAAAACAAAATACTATTTATTATTCAATAAACAAGAATGCGAAATATAAAATACACCAAAAAGATTATTTTCCATGTTGTATATCTTCGAAAAATGGCAAAACAGTCTTACAAGTAAATTGATAAAGACTTTTCAATATTTAGAAGATTCTTCCCTAAGAGCTAAAAAAAAAACACACACACAAAAGACAACGGCATCAATGTCTTCAGCGATAACATCATCGCCACCACCACCACCACCACCACCACCACCACCACCGCCGCCGCCACCACCACCACCACCACCATCATCGTCATTATCATCATCATCATCATCTAGCAAAAAGAGGCATATTGAAAGGAAAGCGACATTTAAACATAATGCAAGCTACTAAATGTAGTAATATGTGAAATGGAAGTAATACAGCTTCTGGGAACGATATAGCAGTGCCATTGTTTTTAAGTCTCTGACATTAGAGCCGTGCATTTAAGTGTAAACACTCTGCGAACACCTGCAAATGTCATTTTCTATATTTTGAAGCAGTTTTTATGCTGCGTATTAAAGTACTAAATGCGTCTGCTTTAATCAAGAATTTATTCCACTGCTGTATAACTACTGATCGATTATGACTTCGTGAACCAACACGTTTCTCTCTCTGCTTCAGCTGCGGACGAAAGCAGTGTAGCATTTGACCCGTGTAATATTCCCAATGTATTGTTACCGCAACCCATCACTGTCTGCCAGAGCTGTTTCCTTTACCGCAACACTTTGTGGTGTTCAGATTACAACGGAAATAATATTCACTTGAGGCCTATCCACGTTCCAAATTCAGATTCTTCCTTTCTGCAAAATTTACTGCAACAAGAGACATCTTCATAAACCTTTAACCTCCATTCACTGCTATTTCCCTTACTACTTTCATCTCTGTCAAATCAATGTCACATATCTTTCGTGTATAACAAAGATTTGCTGTAATTTTCTAGATTATTCCTAAGAAATATCACTCATCTGTCGAAACTCTTCTTCAGAAGGAATTCCACTTCATTCTAATTCCCAATTACGGAAGTGAATGATAAACACACGGATCAACGTGGGAAAACTTTTGCAATGGATATCTCAGCATTTTGATAAATAAAACGACCTAAGTGAATAACAAATTATATGCTATGAAAACACCCCTTCTTTCACTGGTAATACATTTCCAATTCATAGCAATTACTTAAGCCTCACAAACCTATGCACCTGTGTCTAACCTGGACACCTGTGTTTAACCTGAACTCCTGTGTCTAACCTGGACACCTGTGTCTAACCTGGACTCCTGTGTCTAACCTGGAATCCTGTGTCTAACCTGGACTCCTGTGTCTAACATGGGATCCCGTGTCTAACCTGGACTCCTGTGTCTAACATGGACTCCTGTGTCTAACCTGGACTCCTGTGTCTAACCTGGACTCCTGTTTCTAACCTGGACTCCTGTGTCTAACATGGGATCTCGTGTCTAACCTGGACTCCTGTGTCTAACCTGGACTCCTGTGTCTAACATGGGATCCCGTGTCTAACCTGGACTCCTGTGTCTAGCCTGTGGACTCCTGTGTCTAACCTGGACTCCTGTGTCTAACCTGTGGACTCCTGTGTCTAACCTGGACTCTTCTGTCTAACCTGGACTCCTGTGTCTAATATGGGATCCTCAGCAAACATTACAAAACTAAATAACTATATACACAACTCCTGAGTAACCAACGAATACAAATTAATGGACAGAATCGACTGCATTATTCATAGCTGTATTATTCATTCCTGCTTCATCGGGAATCCAGCAGAAATCATGTTGCCTAAAGGAAATATGCGCCTTAAAATCCATGGATTTTGCAAATCATAGTTGTAATATCCCATGGAAAAGGAAGACAACTAAAACATGGAGTTTGTAGAAGCGTTCGCAAAAATGCATTAAAGGATTTTGGAATTTACACCCAAAAATTCTTCTTATTACTATATATATATGTGTGTGTGTGTGTGTGTGTATGTGCGTGTGTGTGTGTATGTGTGTGTATATAATATACATAAAGGTATATATACATTCGTATGTATACTTATACATATCTGTATGCGTATAAATCATACAAATAAATGTGAGCATATATATGTGTGTCTTTATATATATGTATGTACGTACATATGTGTGTGTGTGTGTATTCATATATAATATGTATGTAAGTACATATATGTGTGTGTGTGTGTGCTTATATATGTATGTATGTTATATATATATGTACATACATGCATATATATATATATATATATATATATATATATATATATATATATATATATAATATATATTAATAAATAAAACATATGCATATATATATATACATATATGTACGTACCTACACGCATATATGAGTATACAGGACACAAAAAAAAGCCTCGAACACATGAGAAACGAAAACAGACACAAACCAAGGAACTGGACATTTTTTCTTAAACAACAAAAAATAGAGTACAGGACAAATAACACAAGGAAAAAACCCCTTCTCCAGTCGATATATATATATATATATATATATATATATATATATATATATATATATATATATATATATATTTGAGTAGTTGAATGAATTATCTTATTAAGGATAATTCGAATTAACCGATACCTGGGTAGCAAATTCACATCAGAAAAAACACGGTTGAAGTTACGTGCCTAGGACATAGATTGCGTGCTTTCGTGTGGAAATTTGTATGTTTATTTTAAAAATATAAATATATGAAAGAATGGAGCTGAACGACGAATTAACATAATTCCTTTATTTTCGACATATGTTTCGAAGGCTGCATATTCCTAATTGCGAAGGAATAAGGAGTACATTATGCCGCTTTCTCATCAGGAAAAGCAAGGAACTTATGTCAACATCAAAATGCATAAAAAAATTTTAGATGATTGCTCACACGGAGCCCATAGCGGTAATGAGTGTCTCTTTAAAATATTCCTTTATAAGGAGTGACGTCAAAGTGGTTGAAAGTAGAAGAATCTAGAAGGTTCTAAAGGTTCAAGGGTTCAAACGAAGTTGGAGGAGAGAGGCAAAAGCATAGGAAGGTGAAAGGGTGCAGGTCATATGAATGGTGGATTTTGTTAATTTCTTTTGTGAATGAGTGCCTCTGTGTGTGACTGTATATAACTGCATTAATGTGTGTGTGTATGTATGTGTATGCGTGATTGTGTATGTGGATGGGTAGATGTCAGAAAACAGACAGTGGTGAGATGAGAGGTTTGTGTCTGTGTGTTTGATTATGCTTACTATAGAAGGAGGGAAATAGAGAGAGAAAGAGAGAGAAAGAGGAGGGCGAGGTAGAGGGACTAAAGCAACAACCTCACTGGATTGGGTAGTAGTTCTTTGAAAGTATAAAAAAATTTTTATGAAGGAAAGAAAGATGCTTTAACATTTCGAGCAACGCTCTTCTTCAGAAACAGAGGAAAGTCCAGGACAAAAGGAAGTCCGAGGGAAAAAAATATTTATGGATGATCACGATATCTGGCCGTCTCGCCTCTATCACTAGGCCGCAGTGCATGATAACATCCAAGAGTATTTTGTAATGTTCACTTTCCATTCCTCCCTCTGGCTTGTGTTCATACCATCGTTCGGCTCTCACGAGCTTTGCTTAACTGCACAACAGCCGGTGGACATATCTGGCCACATTGTCGTGTCTTCTTTTCTCTTCGCGTTGTGCGAGCTTACAGCACTCACTAACAATATGGCTTATACTTTCTCCCTTCACAGAGCACATCCTAGACTGTGGCGAGTCAGTGCTTTTATCAATGGGATATTTGGAATAGCTTGTTCTGAGGATTAGTTCTTTAGCGCTGCACACTAAAGCCTCCAGTAGACCCTTTTAAGTCTCCTCTCTGCAACCATTGCCAGGTTCTATTCCAATCAATCTCAACTTTATTATTCAAGGGCTGACTGTGCATTTTCTTGTCCTGCCAAATTCATCTGCTCTCTCTGGTCTCTTTAAAATCGTGTTGGATCTACGGCTTCGTTCACTTTTAAGGTTCCCTGCATTTTCACTGCTTCAATCATTTCTTCTTTACTCCCCTTGTCATACCAAGCCAAGCTATTCTCCTCTTCCCTTACACAACCTTCACTACACACCAGTCCCCGTCCTCCTTCTTTCCTCTTTACATACAATTTTGACACATCACTCTTGGGGTGTAGTTCCTTGTTCATTGTCATTAATTTACCTGTTCTCCAGTCTATATCTTGTCATTCATGTTTCTTCCAAGATGCTATTCCTGCTCCATATCTCATCAAAGCAAACGCCCACGTGTTAATTGCTCTAATTTTATAGCGGCCATGTAGCTTCAATTGGAGCAGAAGTCGAGTTCTCATCAAATACTCTTTCCTGTACATTTCTTTCATCTTGTATTCATTCATCTTATCTCTTTCGATGATACCCAGTTATTTATATTCTTCCTCTCCGACTTCCTTTATAGTTTCATCACTTTCTAGCTTGTTCCATAGGTTACTAATTTCTCACCTTTTGAGAATCATTACACCACTTTTCTCGATCCCAAGTTCCATTCCAATATCTTTGCTAATCCTCTGCACAGTTACCGTCAAACTCTCGACTGCTTTCTCAGACTTAGCAAAAAGCTTTAGTCCATCCATAAACCACAAGTTGTTTACTTTCACCCTGCCCAGCACGTATCCCACGCGCATCTTTCTTAAAACGTTCGTTAGTGGCAGTATGCAGTAAACAATTATTATTACTACTATTATTATTTTATTATTATTATTATTATTATTATTATTATTATTATTATTATTATTATTATTACTATTATTATTATTATTATTATTATTATCCTCCTCCTCATTATTATTATTCTATAAGTATATAAATGTGTATGTGTGTTTATAGACAAAGATAAATACATAGACACACACACACACACACACATACACACGTACACACATATATTCATACGTCACCATGCATATTCCCGCTGTCCGTGAGATCTCATTGGGATTGTTACAGCTGCAACGTTCAAGCACAGTCCTGGTTGATCAGCGTTGGTTTTCGATTAAAAGCACCAAAAACAACGCCAACAGTTACAACAGCAACAACAACAACATCAAAAACTGCTGTGACATCATTTATAAAATTCCCTGGAACCATTCAATTACGAAGGATTCCTGATGCACTTCTGAGATTTTGGCATCAGCTTATTTGAAATATTTGCCTGTCAGATTAACAACACGTCTCTATAGATTAGCAGAACTTTGCATGCTCTTTAGCTGTAAGCGGGCACGAGATAGAAGTCTGCATTTGTAATCTGCATTTGTATACGTGTATGTGTGTGTGTGTGAGTGATGTAGCATACGATTTTCTCTGTTGACGTACCAGTGCATTGATTTGCTCTCAAAAGCATACTCATGCGTGTTAGTGATAATATAATTTCATACAGGCACACTCACGAAATTATCAAGAAATAGTAAACTGAATGAAATGCGGACAAGGTAGACTGGCTCAAGACGGATTGCAATCCCTGAACAAAAATCAGTACATGACCTGGGTATTGACATGATTAATGATACGTATTTACCGGTGGATATTTATTTCGTTATTGCCCACAAGGGGCTAAACATAGAGGGTACAAACAAGGACAGACAAAGGGATTAAGTTGATTACATCGACACCAGTACGTAACTGGTACCTGTTTATTCGACCCCTAAAGGATGAAAGGCAATTTGAACTCAGAACGTAACGGCAGACAAATACCTATTTCTTTATTACCCACAAGGCGCTAAACATAGAGGGGACAAACAAGGACAGACATAGGTATTAAGTCGATTAATATCGATCCCAGTGCGTAACTGGTACTTAATTTATCGACCCCGAAAGGATGAAAGGCAAAGTCGTTCTCGGCGGAATTTGAATTCACAACGTAACGGCAGAC
>NC_043001.1:103808221-103815721 GCF_006345805.1 Octopus sinensis | reverse complement strand
ATAAATTGAAGTAAATAACTAGAAGAAAAAACAATAATAAATGAAAATCCAGAAGGACCACCCGACATGTCCGGAACAAACATGATGCGACTGTCGAGCAAAACTAAACGCTAGAACAACATCAGAATACTGACCAAAGCTAGCAGAACCAGAACAAGTGAAAGAGTGCATTATTTACATTATTTACATTTGACGGATATTTGTCCTCATCTTGTTTGTTGTTAACACAATGTTTCGGCTGATATACCCTTCAGCCTTCATCAGGTGTTTTGAGGAAATTTCGAACCTGGGTTCTCATTCCTAAGGTATTTTTCCGATATTATTATTATTATTATTATTATTATTATTATTATTATTCAAGTCACTGCTTGGAATCGAACTCGGAATCTTGGGATTAATAGCCAGCGCTCTTAACCACTACGCCATATGCCCACGGGCATATGGCGTAGTGGTCAAATGTAAATAATGTACATAATTCCTCATCTCTTAAATATAGAAGTGAAAGAGTGGTATATGAAGATAATGAACATTCTTAAGATAGAGCTAGTGAACAAGACAATCGAAAGATAGAAATTAAAGATTAAAATAATTAGAGAACAATGGAAAATCTTTATGCTCCGCCCAACGAGAGTGCGTTGGACGGTTTCAAACTCGGCGATGAGATTGTAGCAGCAACAAAAACAAAAATGAAGTAAACGAATCATGACTGACTTCAGAAAAAAAGAGATGGAGACATCAATGTTAACCGTTTAAATGAGATAATTTACGCAGCAGCCATTGTTGTTACGAAAGAATTCCTCTCTCAGATGTACTTATGTAGGATTATCAACACTCAGGCAAACAAGATGGAAACCACAGAGAAAAAAAACATATTGATAAGAAAAATAAAAAAAACGTTAGTCTGTAATGAAATGACGCCATAGAGAATAGACATGAAACGAATTCTCTAGAAGTAAAACAAAGGAGAATTATTGGAAATGAAGCCAAAAGTGCCTGAAATTATAAATACTCACCGAGTGGCTACGGTCAACCGGTGTGAGAAACGATGACGAACATTCAATCAAATAAGCAGAGTGACCTCAACCTGAAACGATTTCCTCATTAACTCGATAAAACTGAATTAGAAATCGCTGCAACACCAAAAACAAGATGATAAGGAGAATTCTGGAGGAAGAATGCACAGCAAAGAAATAGCTTTAAGGGACAACAACCATAACACATGAAAAGGAAGACAGACGGCCATAACAACACAAGACATATCCCAGAATTTTTAAACTTACAACTAGAAGCCACCAAGACTTGATAAGATTATAAATTTTTGATGAAAATATTTACCATGGAAACGTAGAATCCTCTGGTGAAATGATGAATGCATTTTTAACTTCAGGGATATTATCTGCACTGAGTACAACTTTGAAATGACTTTGAAAGACGTTGTTTCTTTAAACATGACCTGATTACGTGCAACGTTGGTCAAGGCTACAACAAAATTTTGTAGTAACGGGAAAGCAGTGGTGTGAGTACGCAAATATTTAGATCAGTTCAAACATGTCTCTGACATATTTAACCCAATGGCCATATTTCATGCGGTGTGCTGTCGGGAAAGTTTCTCGCTTAAGGCAATAGTCGTTAAAAAATACAAACAGTTACTTCATGGCGCCATCTGGCGGAAACGTGAACGCTGCGACTTGTAGCCTCTTACCCAAAATATGTTCTATGCTGTATGAACGTTTCCGAGTGGTCTTCAAGCTTTTTATAGGTCAATTTTGATTTTTATCCTTTCCGGGTTATTAAAATAAAGTATCAGTCAAGCCCTGGATTCAAGGTAAGCGTCTAATCCCTGCTTTGTGCCAAGATTTGACACCATTATTATTATTATTGGGAAGGCGGTGAGCTGGCAGAATCGTTATTTCGCTCGACGGAACGTTTAGCCATATTTCGCTACGTTCTGAGTTCCAATTCCACCGAGGTCTATTTTGCCTTTCATTCTTTCGGAGTCGAGAAATTAAGTACCAGTTGAATACTGGGGTTGATGTAATCGACTTAACCCCCCCCCCCCCAATTTCAGGCCATGTGCCTATAATAGAAATCATTATTATTATTGGAGAGATATAATGCAGTGAGCTGGCAGGACCGTTAGCGCGTCGAACAAAATACTTAGCGGCATTTCCTCCGTCTTTACGCTCTAAGTTCAAATTCCACTGAGGTTGACTTAAGTTTTCATTCCTTCGGAGTCGATAAAATACGTCCCAATTGCGTACTGGGATCGATTTAATCGACTAATTCCTTCTCCATAAAAAAATAAAAATGTTGGTCTTGTATCAAAATTTTAAAGAATTATTATTATCATTATTATACGAGAGCTGGCTTAATCATTACCGAATCGGACAAAATGCTTAGAAGTGTTTCGTCCGTCTTTACGTTCTGAGTTCAAATGAGGCCGAAGTCAAGTTTGCCTTTCATCATTTCGGGGTCGATAAAATAAGTATCTTTCGAGTACTGAGGTTGAATTAACTGACTAGCCCTCACTTTCGCCAAATTTCAGGCCTTGTACCTATAGTAGAAAAGCTTATCATACGACAGCTGTGTTTCAGCAGAAAGGGTTGAACGACGGACAAACTACCATCTGATATGCATTTACAACACTTTCCATTCCGAGTTGAAGTCTTACTGAGGTCGACTTTACTTTTTATCCTTCACGCCATCCATAAAATTAATATCTGTCCAATGCTGGTCTCACTTTCATCATCTCCACGCTTTCTGACTAAATATGACGCCATATGCCATTTTCAGTAACCATTAACATTACGTGGTTGTTGTTCTTCTTGTTGCCGTTGTTGTTGTTGTTGTTTTTCTGTCTATTGTTTAATGAAATCTGCAAAAGAATCTTTAAAGAATGATGTTATAATTGAAAGGAAGTCGTGGCGAGATGCCGAGAATAATTGGTTTGTGATTAAGTTGGAATATGTTATGAAGTTGGCATTGATAACATAATTCCTTGTTGGACAAACAATGTGTTGATTGATCGAATGGATTAGCTGTGAAGTAGCTAAGATTTTCTATTTAGGAATTCTGACCAGCGTTTCCCAATATAATTTAGTCTGATTGTGGTTTTTATTTTCCGTATGGCTTGCCACGTTCTCACATATGTCTGCTGTGACTATTTAACGTCAAGACATTTTTTTAGACACATCACTTCCCTCTACGCCAATTGTCAGCCAAATAACCCTTAAAATTCATCTTACCTTGTTCTTTTTAATTAAAGATATAAGACACGTGGGATATACAACATCTCAATAAAAGGCTATATCGTCACGGCTGGAAAACTTTTGATTATAAACTGGGGGTTAAATTATAATGACAACGACAATTCTTCTTTTAATTCCATTTATGTCTCTGAAGCTTTAGATGAATAGTAAGTTCACTGATTCTGTGTTTTATTGTCCGGGATGATGCATAGCAAAGTTGACATCGGTGCAATGAAACTCGTAATGAGGGGATCTCATAACTACAGCCAACTTATCCAACTCTCTGAAGGTTCTGCCAGTTCAAAACTGTAATTTATTTGAAAGTCAGGAAATCCGCCAGTATCCTTAATCTTAGATAACATGGTGTTGGAAATCTTTGTAACATTATTGTTGTATTTCGGGAGAGTCATTTGTTTTTTGCTGTTTTCTTTTGCCAAATAAACACACGCACTGTATATTTGTTCTTCACTCGATTATTACTTTTCTTATTCTAACTCTTTTCCATTGTCCGGAAATCTTTCGTCACACATCTGCGACACTTTTCGTTTTCGTGTGTACTCTTGCTCCACTTACGCCATTCTACCCTTCTATATTACATTGTTTTAGTGACGTTAAAAAAATTATTTCGTTTCCAGTGGATTTTGAGATCGCGTCGCAAAATCATCTCATCAGAACTCTACATAGTTATGTATCTATCGATATCTTATCAACGCCAGCAGATAATGTTTAATTATAATAGACAATTAGATGATAGTAAAATGTTGTTATACTGACTTAAGTATTTGCTGTTTCTTTGTCTGTCTGTCATACATGGCTGGAAAAGACTGTTGATAAGAATCTATGAGAACAAAGTTGCTACTCGTAATTAGGCTTTCAGCGTATAAGTGGCTGTTTGTATCATTGAGTCAATGATTATCAAAATGAATTAGCTTCAAGATTCCTGTCCGCCATATTATCTTATGGAAATTTATTGTTATCTTTACAGTATTCAGCTTCGGATTAAACTTCAGAAATACTGTTCATAGTATTTCGAACCTTGTGGTCGCTCGACTCACTGGACATAGTACACCAATCTTCCTCAAATCAACACTACTGTCTTAATAACAGATAGACACACAGACACACGCACACACGTACACAGACACGCACACAGACACACGCACACACACACGCACACAGACACACGCCTCACACAAAGACGCACACAAACACACAGACACATCCCTCCACACACACGCACACACGCACCGCGCACGCAATCGCACACCGCCCACACACGCGAACAAACACACCCACAGACATACCCACGCACACACGCACCCCCACGCACACACACACGCACCGCCATGCACACACATCCATAGACACACACCTCACACACCCACACACAGAGAAACACACACGCACACACCCACACGCACACATGCACACACACACACGCACACGCATTCACACACACACCTACATACCCCCACACACAAACGGACGCACACACACACGCACATGCACACAACAAAGCGTAATTGTTCTTTGGTTAATTAAACACAACAAAAGTAGATATTCTGTTTTTGGTTTTGCTGTTTATTAATCAAAGTTTTAAGCGCAAATTCTTTTAATTAATCTCTGTGTAGAATAAATTAATTAATAAACTCTGTAGGACCATCAAATACTTATTTCTATTACTAATATACACGCACATTAATAAAAATTCTTTTAATCAATTTACTTTGATAAAATGTTCTCATGAATCGGTGGAGCAGCCGTTGAGTGATTCTGTGCCTATCAATCGACTGAACTTTTTCTTTTTGTCTTTTTCGAGGATGTGGCCTAGAAAAGAGCAGAAAAGTTAGCTCAGATGTGTGAAAAGTGTTCCATGTGTGTCTCATTTGAAATTCCGCTTAACCCTTTGCTGACCGCAACGAGGGAGCTGTCATTGTGGGGCTTGGTGATTTTGAAGGATTTAGTTGTCGACATTGCACGACTAGTAATAAAGGGACAGGTTTGTTTCTCTACGTAAATGCAGCTGTAGTGTCGATATGACATCATACTATGTTTTCGAGATATCTGTACATGAATTTCAGCCAGAGGTGTTTTGGTTGCATGTGCACAAAATATCGAGGGGTAGAAAATGATATATAGGAGGTGTACGTATAGTTCGGTGAATCCCATTTTCCACCTCTATCGAATATCCTTCCCTTTTTATAATGAATATGTCTTGCCATTTATCATAGAAGTTTCCAGTCAAAGTTTTGTCTCCCTGTAGTGTGATGTGTGTTAGCTTAGTTGACCTTAACCCATCTCACAATGATAAATGGAAATAGTTAGAGAAGTAAAACAGCAGCAAAAAAGAATCTAACCTGCATCGCAGAATTATCAGTCATTACTACAATATTCTACATATAAATAAATAATAGTTTAGTAAATGTAATTCTCAATTTGCCTCAAACTACTAAGGACCTGTGTTACCATACAATACGGTGGATTTGTAAGGCGACGGTCCGGCAGAATCGTTAGCACGACGGGCGAAATGCTTAGCTGTATTTCATCTGTCTTTACGTTCTGAGTTCAAATTCCGTCGAGGTTGACTTTGCCTTTCATCCTTTCGGGGTCGATAAATTAAGCACCAGTTGCGTACTGGGTTCGATGTAATCGTTTGGTCACGACTTCACAGAATACTGTGGATTTATTGTTGTTTGTTCCTTCTCGAACCATGTTTGGGTCATAAGTGCCGATTTGCCGAATTCATTTGCGTATAGGCTCCTCACCTGGACGGGACACCGGTCTGTCTCAGGTAAGCTGCTAGTTGTAGGATGAGAGCGTGAGAGAAAGTTGTGGCGAAAAAGTCAGCAGACGGTCGCCATTACCTTCTGCCGGAGCTGCGTGGAGATTAGGTGTTTCGCTCATAAACACACACATCGCCCCGTGTGAGATACGAACCGGCGATCGCTCGACCGCAAGTCCGCTGCTCTAACCACTAGGCCATGTGCATCCACACTGTGGATTAAGTAGGGCACTAACCTACGGTAGCAAACATTGTCCATCAAATATATGAGATCGTGAAATGTAAATTAAAGCCTTCAGATGAACGACGAAATTTTTTTAGTAAATCATCATTTTTTAGAAAATAAAGCAACACCCAATCTAGTCCGTACTCTGTGAAGGTTTTTAATTATGCATTCGTGTAGATGGTTTGATTTTACATTTCAGAAAGTATATGATGTTTCCTTTGTTTAGAATTATTTAGAACCCGGTTCAAACCCTAATTGAGAAGACCTACGACAGAATATTTCCAACCTCGATCATTCTGTCAGAAGAATGAATTATTTCAAAGCGACTTTTAATATTTACTGTGGACAGGGTTTGACTTAGAGGGCAATTGCACTATTTGTAATAAGGCAGGTACCTTATTATAAGCTCCTTCAGTGTTTTAAGACGGTTGCGAGAGATTTCATGGAGATTAGGCTGTTACTTCTAGCAGGTTAGGTAACATTGTAGATCATCTTTCGTTGGCATGAGCAACAGCAAAAAAGGACCTTGTTTAGCTTAAAAAATTGCAGTTTCTGTAATTATTCAAGACATGACTTTCTTGTTTAGAACGATTTCTTGAATTGACAGAACAACCCTGTAATATTGGTGGAAGAGAACTAGTTTAATAATTAATAATTAATTAATTATCAGTGTATCAGTCGTAGATAATTACTATTACTATTGGTTTACCAGTTGTAATATAAACAAACACACACACACTTACACAGCAAAACCACACACGGTACACAAAACCACATAGAAACACATTGAAACACAGTCACGTTAACGAAGATATACATAAACACAGATCTGTGCACGTACAGCGAAGAAAGGAAAATATATGTTAGTCTCAAGCAATGTAAATAAAACCCGTCAGTTTCTATCTAAATCCGTCTGGTTTCTTCTCTGTTAACTGCCAAGTTGTGGATTGGGCCAAGACCAAATATAGAGCAAAGGCAGAGGCCAGGGAGACGAAAAGTAATCAATGATAACCTAAATTGAAAGTTCTTATTGACCTTCTCTGAAGGTTTAATTCGTAAGAAAACTATCCACAGGAATACGAATCTCTGCGGGGTTGTTGCTGCATATGCTAGAAATAACAGTGAAAATTCTTTCGAAGATCAACCATCGACATTACAAAAATCTTGTCTTTTATTTAAAAACAATTAAAATCAAATTGTATAGAACGAGAGACATAAACGTCTCGTATATACAAACATGCATA
>NC_043001.1:103783221-103793221 GCF_006345805.1 Octopus sinensis | reverse complement strand
GATTCCGAATTCGATTCCGGGCAGTGACCTGAATAATAATAATAATAATAATAATGACAATAATAATAATAATAATAATAATAACAATAATAATAATAATAATAATAATAATAATAATAATAATAATAATAATAATAATAATAATAATAATAATAATGATATCGAAAAACACCTTAGGAATGAGAACCCAGATTCGAAATTTCCCCAAGACACCTGATGAAGGCTGGAGGGTATATCAGCCGAAGCGTTGTGTTAACAACAAAAAAGATGAGGACAAATATCCCACAAATGTAAGTAATGTAAATAATTCCTCATTTCTTAAATATAGAACTGTACAATGTTGTAGTACCAAACTCCTGCTGGACAATTCTTCCATCTTAGCACTAAACCAATCATATCTCTCAGAATAACCGTATTGTTCCTACTTGTCAGTCTATAGCGACTCTGTGGAACTAATTTTTAGTATGAAAACATTCCATATAAACTAGGTGCAGGCGTGGCTGTGGGGTAAAGAAACTTATTTCACAGCCGAATGCCTCTCGATTCAGTCCACTGCATGGTACCTTCGATGTCTTCAACTATAACCTCGAACCATCCAAAGCTGTGTGAGTGGATCTGATAGAAGGAAGTTGAAAGAAGCCTGCCGTATATGTGTGTGTGCGTATGTGTGTGTGTGTATGTGTGTGTGTGTTTGTGTGTGTGTGTGTGTCTGTGTGTGTGTGTGTGTGTGTGTGTTTATGCTTGTCCACCACCACCACCGCTTGGCAACCGGTGTCAGTCCGTTTATGTCCCTGTAAGCCAACAATTCAACAAAAGGAACGGATAGAATAAGTACCAGGCTTTAAAAATGTACTGGGGTCGATTGTTTGGACTACAAACTTTTCCTGGTTGTAGTCTAATAGCTGAAACAAGTAAAAGATTAAATAAAAATAAAAACACTACAAGTAAATATACCAAGAATTACCATATTAGGTATTAAATTTCCTGAACAGAACAGAATCGCGAAAAATACTTATCTCTGTTAAAACTCCTGTTTCCAAATCTATTCTCGTTAGAAATTTTCATAGAATGGCTGCAGGACACACGACTCAATTATTTCCGAGACAAAGTTTTCTTCAAAAATAAACAGTTTTGCGAGGATTCTTTGGAAGAACGGAGAAGAGAAGACAATGTCGAGTGATTGGCATGGCATGTCCTTTTGTCTTTGACTGGTTTCAATCACTAGGTTGCAGCCATGCTGGAGCACCGCCTTGAAGCATTTTAAGTTGTATGAGACAACCCCAGTGTCTATTCTTTTAAAGTTTGATACTTATTCTATCGGTAATATTTGCCGAAACGCTAAGTTATGGAGACGTAAACACGCCAACACCATTTATCAAGCGGTGGTTGCGGACAAACACTCACACACAGAGACACACACACACGCACACACATACGCACAGACAAACAAACACACACACGCACGCACACACATGCAAACATACACACGTTTCTCTCTCTCTCTCTTTCTTTCTCTCTCTCTCTCTTTCTTTCTCTCTCTCTCTCTCTCTTTCTTTCTCTCTCTCTCTCTCTCTTTCTTTCTCTCTCTCTCTCTTTCTTTCACTCTCTCTCTCTCTTTCTTTCTCTCTCTTTTCCTATGTTTATTTCTTTTCATTTGTCTACCTCGTAAACATCTAGCATGCTACTAAGTTGAGAACACAGATTTAGTGGTAAGATAATTTGACATCTATTTTTAGCATGCAAGGGATCCACATAGTGATCTCTCGCATATTATTTATGTTTACACATATATACATACATATATATATATTATATATAGATAATATCATATATATATCTATATATATATATATATATATATATATAAATATATATAAATATTATATATATAAATATATTATCTATATATATATATATAAATATATATCTATCTATATATATATAAATATATATATATATATAAATAAATATATTATATATATATATAAATATATATATATATATATAAATATATATATATATATATATATATATATATAAATATATAAATATATATATATATAAATATATATTATATATATATAAATATATAATATATATATAAATATAATAAATAATATATAATATATAAGTATATATATAAATATATATATATATATATAAATATTAAATATATATATATATATATATAAATATATATATATATATAAATATATATATAAATATATATATAAATATATATATATATAAATATATATATATATATATATATATATAAATATATATATATATATATATTATATATATTTGCGTAGAGGCGCAATGGCCCAGTGGTTAGGGCAGCGGACTCGCGGTCGCAGGATCGCAGTTTCGATTCTCAGACCGGGCGTTGTGTGTGTTTATTGAGCGAAAACACCTAAAAAAGCTCTACGAGGCTCCGGCAGGGGGTGGTGATCCCTGCTGTACTCTTTCACCACAATGGCGGTGCCCCAGCATGGCCACAGCTCAAGAGCTGAAACTGGAAAAAACAAAAACAAAAAGCAAATATATATATATATATATATATTTATATATATATATATATATATATATACATACAATGTGCTTCTTTCAGTTTCTATCTTACCAAATCCACTCAGTAGGCTTTGATCGGCCTGAAGCTATAGTAGGAGACACTTGCTGAAGTTGCCACGAAGTGGGATTGAACCCGGAACCATGTGGTTGGGAAGCAAGCTTCTTAACCACTCAGCTACTCCTGCAGTTCAGCGGAACAGTGTTGTTGAAAGATATTTCGTTAAGACGAGTGTTTTTCTGGTTCCTTTCATAGAGAAGAGAGTAAAAGCATAAAAGAGGAATGGAAAGTGGTAAAATTAAAAAAAGTAGTGGGAGAAAGGGACAGATCCTGGGGCATTGGATGATGACAAACAAAAAGGTATTCTGCTTTAGGAATCGCCAATAACTGCAATTTTCCAGAAGATATTCTACCAGCAGTCGTTAGGTTTAAATAAATTCCTGTTAAATAGTTTATATTTCGAAATTGGTTTCTTTATTTATATCGCAACTGACCTCGATTCCACAACAGATTCTAAATTCTAGAATGAATATATGCGTAGATGCTTCCATATTTTTAACATGACAGGTAAATCAATTTCAGTATTCCATAAAATGTTGGTTTCAAATTTTGGCACAAGGTCAGCAAGTTTGGTGGAGGGGGATAGTTAATTATATCGACCTCAATCGATAACTTGTGCTTATCTTATTGATCCTGAAATGATGAAAGGTAAAATCGACCCCGGCGGCATTTGCAGTGAGAACGTAAAGTCGGAAGAAATGCCGCTAAGCCTTTGGTCCAGCACTAAGGCAGCACTCCTGCCACCTCGCTGCCTTAGTATGCGATGAAATGTTACTCATTCGTTTTTTTTTGTGTACCGTGTCTTTTTTTTTTTTACCAGGAAACTCTTTTAATAAGAATTGATTAGCTTCAACCGGAACACTAATTAAACGAGGTTCATCCAACATCTTTTTCCATGCCACAGAATAATCATCTACGAAGGCACTCAGTAGCAAAATCTGTTTCAAAATATATTCCATCTTCTTGACAGGAAGGACATATTAAATAATGTCGTCTGCTGGTCACGAGTTAAATGCCATGGATTTACGCAATTACAGTTATAAACAGCAACACGTTATTGCGATGCCGAAGTAGAACTGCTAATGGGTTATAAGAAAAAAACTACACAATTACTATTTGAAAAGGCTATCAAGAAATATTTAGTATTTATGGAAACAAAAATATCTGTCTAAATATTTTAAATATATCGGAAATAATGCATGCGGTATAGATTTTTTAAAATGGCGCTGTGCCGACCAAATCATTCGAAGCTACGACTAAAACAGCCTCACGCCAGCATTCATGACACATTCAAATATAGAAAAAAGAAAGCTGATTACATTCGCCTCTGTTTTATTCTTATTCCTTGACAAAGAAAGACAGAAATATGAATGTATGTATGCTTGAAGCGGTAATGCTGGGAATGGTTATTCTGTCAAATCTATATCGAATATGTTCTTATTTTCTTGAGACAGTGCAATGTGATACAACCGAGATTTGGCTGCTATTTATAGCCGCTCGCGTGACCTCGTCCGAAGGGCTGTTACGTGCATTCATGTATATGTCCGTATGCATCCATGTGTGTATGTATGGATCTCTGTCTCTGTCTCTGTCTCTCTCTCTTCACATTCATAATAAGAGAGAGGGAAATGTTTATATTCTATATTTGTATGTATAAAATAAAAAATATGGTTGACAGAATAGAAGACGCTTAACATATTTATTTCTTTCCCATTTCTCGCTGCCAATCAAGTTATTCATGCCTATCTATATACTAATTTACATACAGACCGTAATTCATGCCAATTTAGCTTAATAATAAAAATATGTTGATATCGGCAAATTATGTTATTAAGGCGGAAGAAAATTTATCGTAAATATACGAAAACAAAAGATGGCTCACTTCAACATCTTTCCGCTTTATTTCATTAATGTTTACTTCATAAATGATTGGATTTATTTTTAATCACGCCTTTAACAGCATGGCTTACAAAATTTCCATTTATTTCGAACAAGGAATTACAGGAAACCTATTTAGGTAGCATAAAATATTACCATTTAAGCTGAGCACATATCCATCATGTTGCTGCACTTAAGCAGGTCTAAACAACACTTGATATTTTCCAGTTTTTAAAATCATTCTCGGTTAATGCCATTTTTTTTCTTTTCAGTCTTCTAAACTGTCGAATCTTGATAAAAATGTTCTCTAAAGTTCTAATCCTAGCTTATAACACTGACTATTTATCAAAATATTACGCTGTTATGTTCTTGCTTTAAAAAAACATTATTATTTTTTTAATCTCGTATCACCCTTAGGTTAACACAAACTTATTCGTTAGCTTAAATCAGTAATTAATGACTCTAAAATGGAAGAAAAGATGATTTGAAGAAATTAAAGCAAAATGTTTTCAGTTAATTTATATTTCTTGAACTTATTTTCACTTTACTTGCCACTAGCTTTTTAATTTCTGCCGCCAATTCAGACAGGAATCGCAATAATTTTAGAATTCTCTATACGAACGACGATCAGTATGTCGCCTTTTTATTTAACCTGTTAACTGCCAAAATAAATTTTATGATAATTCCGGTAATGATGTTAAATATCTATAAAGCAAAAATGAAAAGTGGAATTGCTTCAATAAACTCGACATACATCGATAAAAATGAGTTTTAAACACGGCATTACTCAACAAAAGATAGATTGGTATATAAAACTGCTTTTCACAGTTAAAGGGTCATAAAAGTTTGAGTGAAAATATCGCATTTCCAAAGTAAAAAGGTTAATTGTCCAAATCCAGGCCATTTTGTATGTCTTTACATAGGTAGATAGATTAAACAGACAGAGAGTTAGATAGATAGATAGATAGATAGATAGATAGATAGATAGATAGATAGATAGATAGATAGATAGATAGATAGATAGATAGATAGATAGATAGATAGATAGATAGATAGATAGATAGATAGATAGATAGATAGATGGATGGATAGATAGATGGATGGATAGATAGATAGACGGATAGATGGATGGATAGATAGATAGACACATAGATGGATGGATAGATAGATAGACAAATAGATGGATGGATGGATAGATGGATGGATAGATAAACACACGTAGGCAGCTATAACATTCACTCGCAGTCGAGGATGGCATGGCAACAGCATGTACTCTGCTAATAGTTATAGGAGACAATGTAGACGCGCAATGAAGATACAATAAATGGCTGTAAACCAATTTTGCCTTAGTTCAAATATGCTTACAATATATTTTACTTTCTAAAGGCAATTTCACTGCAGTTTACCGTGGAGAAAAATGCTCGCTTATGGTAAATGGTGTAAACACACCATTGAGGTTTCAGTGGTGTTCTCTACTGGGACACTAGATATATTTCTGGCTCGTTATGCTTTCTTTAGTAGGATTCTGGGAGTCCAAAATAGGTATTGCTGAGCTGAAATGATGTATTTACACTTTACTGTAAGCGAAAATTTCTAGCACGGTAAACTCCAGGGAAATTGCCTTTAAAAGTTACAAACATATCTGAACTCACCTAAAATTTATTTCTCATCATTGCTTCACGCTACAATTTAAGTATTTGTTCAGACTGGGTGGTCAACGAATGCCAATGAGTCACTAGTATTGACTAATTTATTATAAAGACACGGCGGTTTACTAATCAGCTGAGGGTCACCCCTCTTTGGTATCCTCTGCTGAACGAGGATAACGAGCCAGAAATGAATCTAGGGACCCAAAGGAGGGCGCAACTGATCTGACAACGGTATACTTATCCCTTACTATAAGCGAGCAAGTAAAGTGCAGTGAAATTGCTTTTAGAATATAAAATATGATAGAACAATATTTCAACTAAGCTAAACTTTGTCTATTCCCCATCACGACTTCTTGTTACTGCTAATGCAATAAATAAATAAATATAAATAAAGTTTTCAATGCCAACTGTTAAACTGTATTTTCCATGACATTCTAAGGAAGTTGGAGGAGGGAGGTGTTAGTCGAAGCAAGTTGGAGGAGAGAGAAGTCAATCTAAGAGAATGAAAATTTCCGGTGTTAGATTTGTTGCATTTGGACGTGGTGAGAAATTATTTACGCCTTCCTAAATGACGTCGTCTGCATTTTCACAACATAATTTATCGTTTGTGATTTATAAATCTATAATAATAAATGCCAAAACGAATTTCTGTGTGTCAGTGTGTCACACTTCGACCCCCTCTCTCACTATTCAATGACAACTAAATCATTCCTCGTGTTAGGGTGAGAGTAGTAGTAGGCATAGAGACAGTAGTAGATTGACGGTTGTGATGGTAATGGGGTGAGAGTAATAGTATGAGCTGTAGTTGTGATATAAAAGCGGAAGCAACGGTGATGATGGTGATGGTGGTCAGTCATGGATGACGGTGATAGTAAGCGATGTGAAAGACAGTGGTGATGGTGGTGGAGGAGAATGCGGCAAAGTCAAAAGTATTGATGGTGGTCGCCTCAGAAGTCTGAATGGTGTGTGTATGGCAGTTGTGGTGGCGATGGTAGTGGTGATGGTGATGGCTGAAAACAATCAACAGAAAGAGGTTAGACAGAAAAACATTATACTGACCCCTGAATGGGAAGACAAAAATATTGTTTATCATGCAGCTTTGCGATAAGTTCGACAAATTATATCATTGTTTTGATGAAAATTGTTCATTGCTTGAAAGATATTGTTTAAGTTTAATAAAATTTAAAATATACTCAATGCATGAACTGTCCTTATTGGGCTCAAGGCCTAATGAGGAGCCTTCCACGGGAGCTATCTTAAAAGTGGCTCCTAATTACGGCGGCGAGGTGGCGGAATTGTTAACACGCCGCGAAAAATACTCAGCAACATTCCGTTCGTCTGCACGCGCTGAGTTTAAATTCCACGGAGGTCCACTTTACCATTTATTCTTAAAAGGTCGATAAAATATATTACCAGTTAAGCACTGGTATCGATGTAATCGACTTATTCTCTGCCCCAAAATTGCTGGCCTTGTTCTACAATTTCAAACTAATATTTGGTGCTAATAGGACGGCGAACTGGCAGAAACGTTGGCACGCCGGATAAACTGCTTAGCGGCATTTCGTTCGGCTTTACGTTCTCTGTTCAAATTCCGTCGAGCTCGAAGTTTCCTTTTATTTTTCGGGCTTGATAAAATAAATACCAGTTAAGGACTGGGGTCAACGAAATCGACTTAACCTCTCTCTCGGAATTTCTGACCTTGGACCACAATGTGAAAATCGTGGCACTCCGTCGGTTACGACGACGAGGCTTCCAGTTGATCCGATCAACGGAACAGCCTGCTTGTGAAATTAACGTGCAAGTGGCTGAACACTCTAAAGACATGTGTACCCTTAACGTAGTTCTCGGCGAGATTCAGCATGGAGCTTTAGGTGTTTTCACTTAATAAACGCTCACAACGCCTGGTCTGGGAACCGAAACCGCAGTCCTACGACCGCGAGTCCACTGCTCTAACCACTGGGTCATTGCGCCTCCAGTGTGAAAATAGTATTTGATTCTAATTAATGTTGTGTGCCGTATAGAGTATCATTGGAGATACAGCTCTAATAATCAAACATAATTATTATACAAATTATATATATTTTTTAAAGTTATGTTGCCTCAAATTAGCCATAACACCTGAATTTGCAGTTTACTAGAATTACCTTTGAAACCTTAGAAAATAAATGCATGTTTTCCCTTGTCTAGTTACGCCTATTAAATCTAAAGTATTATACGCTTCCTCTAAAGTATTATACCTATTTCTTTACTACCCACAAGTGGCTAAACACAGAGGGGACAAACAAGGACAGACAAACAGATTAAGTCGATTATATCGACCCCAGTGCATAACTGGTAATTAATTTATCGACCCCAAAAAGATTAAAGGCAAAGTCGACCTCGGTGGAATTTGTACTCACAACGTAACGCCAGAGGAAATACCGCTAAGCATTTCGCCCGGCGTGCTAACGATTCTGCCAGCTCACCTCTAAAGTATTATACCGTTCCATGGGCATATGGCGTAGCGGTTAAGAGCGCGGACTACTAAACCCAAAATTCCGAGTTCGATTCCGAGCAGTGACCTGAATAATAATAATAATGATGATAATAACCTCGAAAAATACCTTAAGAATGAGAACCCAGGTTCGAAATTTTCCCCAAGACACCTGATGAAGGCTGGAGGGCAAATCAACCGAAGCGTTGTGTTAACAACAAACAAGATGAAGCCAAATATCCGTCAAATGTAAATTATGTAAATAATGTACATAATTCCTCATCACTTAAATATAGAACTGTGTTTCCTCAAACTTGGGCACACTGGTTTCTTGCTTTCTTGCAAAAGATTCGGTCGGAAATATTGAACACTCTCGATAGACGTATGAACTTATGAATCTTTATATTCAACTCGATATTTGCAAATAACAGAATTAGTTTATATTACATATTTGTGATATAAGGACGATCAGAGAGTATTTCATAATTTAGTCCGTTATTTGACATTTCTGATACACAGCAAGGTTAATATTTTATAAATTTATGGAATTTTCATATGAGAAAAGGACTTTTTCATGGAATCAAAATCATGAATCATGATATCGTGTCTATTAAAAATATGCTTTAGAAAGCTAATCTCGATTTCACCAGACACATGTTGACACATCATTCGACAGATGAGGCTGACGTTATGCCACAAAAGTTCCTGATTGTAGAAAGAGAATTTAATACAACCGCGAGCGTTCCAGCTGGGAAAAAATCCTGTACTGGGTACGGTACTGCAGGAGGGCTCATTGCAATATGGTGGATTGGCGAATTTTCCATTAATCAACTAGCTTTTTCCTGCCGTCCATCTGCCAGCTCGCCGCCCTGTAAAATATTCTTTTCTTCTCTAGGCACAAAGCTCAAAATTTTGGGGGGAAGGGACCAGTCGATTAGATGAACACCAGTACGAAATTGGTACTTCATTTATCGACCCAAAAGCGATGAAAAGAAAAGTCAACCTCGACGGAATTTGAACTCAGAACGTAACGACAGGCGAAATACTGTTAAGTATTTAGTCCGGCGAGCTAACGTTTGTGCCAGCTCGCTGCCCTATAAATATTTTCTACTCTAGGCACAAGGCCCGAAAGTTTTAGGGAAGGGACCATTCGATTAGATCGACCCCAGTACGCCACTGGTACTTAGTTTATTGACCCCGAAAGGATGAAAAGCAAAGTCGACTTCGGTGGAATTTGAACTCAGAACGTAACGACAGACTAAACACTGTTACGCATTTTGCCCGGCGCGCTAACGATAATTATGTATTGCGTATTGCTGGGAAAAGAGTATTTTACAAAGTATAACTTTAATGTTTATGATTTTATGA
>NC_043001.1:103774449-103776949 GCF_006345805.1 Octopus sinensis | reverse complement strand
TTAGCATAAACGTTACGCTTTGATGAAACAAATAGTTTCACTTTAAGATTTAATGTCCATATTGCAGCAATGATTTCAGATTTTGGTACAAAGCCAGCAATTTCAGGAGATGGGATTAGGCGATTACATTAACCCCAATATTCAACTGGTACTTAGTTTATCGACTCCGAAAAGATGAAAGGCCAAGTCAAAAGCAGCGGAATTTGAACTCCGAACGCGAAGACGGACAAAATGCCACTAAGCATTTTTCCCGGCGAGAAAGCAGGTCAACCCCCGATACCAAGAGCATCGACGGATGGATGAATGCGCATCCAGGCTCAGGATTGGGAGAGGTTGAAACGTGGTACTTTGCTATTCGTAAGACCCGCAGAAGAGAAAGCAGGTCAACCCCCGACACCGAGAGCATCGCCGGATGGATGAATGCGCATTCAGGCTCAGCGGTTGCGTAGGAAGTCGACGACAAGAAACAGGAAGAAAGAGTGAGAGAACGTTGAAACGAAAGAGTACAACAGGGGTCGCCCCCCGCCCCCTGCCGGAGCCTCGTGGAGTGATTCTGCTAGCTCATCATTCACACCAACATATATATTTCATGTTAGTTTGTGCGTGTATGTATACGCTTATTTGCTGTGTATTTGTGTATCTTTGTATGTATTATACAGTCTCGTCTTCCAAAATCAACTTAGATATCCATTTCTAAATGTAAACATACATATCAATATACGTTTAGTGTATTTATACATACCTGTACAGTTTGGCTTCAGTAGTAGTTATAGTATGGCGACATGAGCTCCAACAGCGCGTCGCTGCATCCACCATTTGTTGGTGATTCCCTACTAACCCTGGCAGACGATGCCCTCTACGTTAGGCAGCTCACAACCCTCCAGTCCATGGGACTGTTGGGGCTGTCATTGCTGGTTTGTTTGTTTTTTTTGTTTGTTTGTTTGTTGAGCGAAGCGGTCTTCGTCCCAGAGCTCGCAAGATCGCGCCTCAGGATTGGGAGAAGTCCGAAACGTGGTACTTTGCTATTCGTAAGACCTGCAGAAGAGAAAGCAGGTCAACCCCCGACACCGAGAGCATCGACCGATGAATGAATGCGCATCCAGGCTCAGCGGTTGCGTAGGAAGTCGGGGACAAGAAACAGGAAGAAAGAGTGAGAGAAAGTTGGAGTGAAAGAGTACAACAGGAGTCACCACCACCCCCTGCCGGAGCATCGTGGAGCTTTAGGTGTTTTCGCTGAATAAACACACACAATGCCTGGTCTGGGAATCGAAATCGCGATCCTCCGACCGCGAGTCCGCTGCCCTAACTACTGGGCCATTGTGCCTTCACTGTCGTTGCTGGTGACGGTTTTATGAAGTTGGGATGCAAACTCTTCGCAACGACTATTAATCGCCTTTTACTACACGCAGTTGGCTCTATTCTTTGACAGGCCGATCCCCACACAACACAAAAGTAGCGTGAAGTGTTTTGTTCAAGAATACAATACGTCGCTCGTTTCGGGAATCGAACCTACGATCCGGCGATCGTGTGTAGAACACCCCTAACCACCTGGCCAAGTGTTTTTATATATCTGACTTTAATTAAAATTTCATATTCGTTACATTTGTTTTTAAAACTGAGCTAGTCAATTAGAAAGCCATTGTTTTCTTCATTAAATCATTTACTGTTAATAATATCTGTATTTCTCGGCTTACTTGCAAATATGGAACTCACTTTATGAATAACTCTTAATGCCGCAGGCGACCTTTGGTATTTCCCCCTCCAGACTTTCTTTTTAAGTTAAGACGCTATGTTGTCTTCATTTTATGAATGCACACAGCGTGGCGTCATTACGGAAAATGGCGATATTGGTTAAGTCTGTTGAAATTGAAGATAGACACAAATTTATAGGACAAAGTTCAGTGGTTAATGTATATGGAAAGTTTGAAAGAATAAATTCGAATTGGGTTTGACATGGCAATGGAAATATACATTCTGGAAATTTTTTTAAATCGCGCCTTTTTTTTAATCGCGCCTAATGATTTATGAGAATGAGGAATGTAAAGTGAAATCTCTAAAGCAACCATCTTCCAGCAAAACATGCTACGAGGGAGTAGATTTTACGCGTCCGTAATGACTGCTTTGGAAAATGTAAGATGACTATTCGACTAATAATTAACATATTTATTCGAGGTGATAACGCTAAGCAGCGATGTGTATGAATACCAACTGGTTACCAGTTCAAACCTGTTCGAGGTAGATTCGGGCCCGTAAGAAAGCAGTTACCTGTATTTTGTCATGGAGAAAATACGATGAATGGCTATGTTCTAAGACTGTTTGAACTGTAATAAATGTGCATCTACAACAGCTTTCTAAGCACACAAATGAATGCTATGTATCCTACACTCCGATTTCCTACGGTTCTCATTGTACATTATTGCTTAGGTATTTACTTATTCTCCTATCTCTCTAGTCTGCGACGGACCTGCGTCCCATCCAAGGGGAATATATACGCCACAGA
>NC_043001.1:103761949-103769449 GCF_006345805.1 Octopus sinensis | reverse complement strand
CGCATATATGTGTGTGTGTGTGTGTGTGTTTGTGTTTGCTCCCCCCCCCCCCCGATGCTGGTGTGTTTATGTCCCCGTAACTTAATGGTTTGGCAAAAGCGACCGATTGAATAAATACTAGGCTTACAAAGAATAAGTCTTGGGGTGATTTGCTCGACTAATGGCGATGGTCCAGCATGGCCGCAGTCAAATGAATGAAACAAGTAAAAGAGTAAGCACACAAAACATTTAAATTGTTTTTCAAATCCGATTTCTAATCATGTACACGGACTAAAGGTATCAACTAATGATCTAATTTAAAATTATTGACAACGAAACAGTCTGGGACATCATTATGGTAAGGCCAGGAGTGACACGGTAATAACACCTGAGATTCCATGATGATAACTGCTGATATACTTGAATAACACTGTAGATTTTGTGGAGATAATGTTAGAGATAGCGTAAGTTTCTGTGGCTATGCTGGTTGGAATTTTTAAAATTAGTATATTGGGAATCCGAATATATGAGGTTGTATTATTCATTCTATGCCGTGACTCGTGGTTCTTTTGGTTTGAGATTTAAATTATTCTGTTCACTTCATTTACGATGAAACCTCAAAATGGAATCTCTACGTCGGCGTTTGCTTTCTAATGCTGATTAAATTGGCAATGAAAGAGAGAGAAAAGAAACCATCTTAGATTTCTGCTGAATTTACTGGGGACGTAAAGAAAGCAGCAACGGCAGCAGTAGCAGCAGCAGCAGGAGGACGAGGAGAAGGAGAAAAAAGAGAGGAGGAAGAATGAGGAAGAAGAAGGAGACGAATAAGAAAATAATAATAAATAATAATAATAATAATAATAATAATAATAATAATAATAATAATAATAATAAGAGAAGAAGAAGAAGAAGAAGAAGAAGAAGAAGAAGAAGAAGAAGAAGAAGAAGGTGACTTTGGTTATTGGAATTGTGGTCAGTATTTTCTTGACGAAATGGAAGCTATATGGACAAAGTCAGAGGATTAGTATTTCCAAGATTGCCGCTGTTTCTAGGGAAATTTTATGTAAATAGCTGACTGGACATTGAAGGAGAAGAGAAGAGAGACTGAAGAGCGAGTGAGAGATAGGGGAATTAAAGACGGACACACGGAATAATGGACGTGATAGAATTATAAATTAGAGAAGAGAGACGTAGGTAAGAAAGTCACTAAATCTTGCAGACTTCACAGGTGAAAAAGATGATGTATTGTGGGAAATATAACTGATGTCGGCGAATTTTTTCCGTAGATAAACCAGCGAATTTGGACAAAATCGACCTTGACTAAATCCACTTAGATTAATCGCTTAGTAAAGTTTGTGGAATCGATGAAATTGAAGAATCATTAAACCACTTTATTGAATAAAATATGAATATCTTATAGGGATAATCCGTATTTAGGGATAACCGTTTCTAGGGATAACCGTTTTTTCCCATATTCTTCTTGAAAATGAATTTTATATTTACAGATAATAAAAAAATGTAACGTCTTTAATAAACGAATGAGACATTGAATAATGTAATCCTAGATACACTACGTCTGATTAAAAAAATGGAAAGGTCACAGTTGGAATGAGTTTACTCATTGGTCTGCTCAATCAGAGTTAAATATACGCTTCGCAACAATTCCTTTTCCCAGTATATATTCTGGCAGAATGATGAGCACGCCGGGCAAAATACAGATCGACATGTCAATCTTTACGTTCTGAGTTCAAATTCCGCCGAGGTCACCTTTTCCTTTTATCATTCTGGAGTCGATAAAATAAGTACTAGTCGAACGCTGATATAACTCTCCCGAAATTGTTGACTTCGGTAGTATTTGAATACAGGACTTAGAGGCGGACGAAATGTCGTTCAGCAGTTTGTCTGGTGCGCTAAGCTCGTCGCTTTACCACACTTATCACAATGATATCGTTTTATTAAGAAGAGACATAAGAACTCCATGACCAGGAATGGCTGTCGAACTCATTATATTACGACCACCGATTTCAGTAAGGCCCAGAGGGGAGTATTAAATGAAACAAGAATCGAATTCAGAACAAATATGTATATTGCGAATACTAAAAACACTGTTTCAACCAGGAAATTGGATGTTGTTATATACCGCTTGTCACAATGCGCTTTCTCGACTGGCTAGGTCGGGAAGCAAACATTTCCTCCCTCCAGAACGCCGATCTGTGGCACGGTTACCCAATTAGAGCTGAGCGGAGTAACATGGACTGAAAAGTTTTGCTCAAAAACACAACGCTCTACCGGTCTGGGAATCGAAACCACGACCTTGCGAGCAATACACTACCCACAAGGCCACGCGCCTTCAGACGGATACTACTATCAATTACGAGGAAGTCAAGTGCGAGCAAAGAACCACCAATATTGGGAGCTCAATCAAACAGTTGCATTAGTTTCAGTATTGAATTCGTACTTAATCGATCGGAAGAATGAACAACAAAGGCGCCAAAACCGGAAACGAAACACAAATATAGAAAGATGATATTACACACTACAAACTATTTCGTCTGATGCTCTACCGCTGCTGCCAACAAACCGTCCAACATGAGACGAATCATCAGATTTATTAAGGTGAGCGTGGGTGGGTTATGTAAATTTGAGACACTCAGTATTGACATGGGGCCAAAAACGAAGCCTTCTACTCAAATAAGACTTTCAGTTGCTCAACGGCATTCCTAGCAACAAATTTCTAATTTCATCGAAAATATTGCTTCATGTGTGGAGGCGCAATGGCCCAGTGGTTAGGGCATCGAACTCGCAGTCACAGGGTCGTGGTTTCGACTCACAGACCGGGCGTTGTGAGTGTTTATTGAGCAAAAACACCTAAGGCTCCAAGCGGCTCCGGCAGGAGGTGGTGTCGAACCCTGCTGTACACTTTCACCACAACTTTCTCTCACTCTTTCTTCCTGTTTCTGTTGCACCTGTATTTCGAAGGGCCAGCCTTGTCACACTCTCCGTCACACTGAATCTCCCCGAGAATTACATTAAGGGTACACGTGACTGTGGAGTGCTCAGCCACTTGGACGTTAATTTCACGAGTAGGCTGTTCCGCTGATCGGACCAACTGGAACTCTCGTCGTTGCAACCGACGGAGTGCCACGACTGCTTCATAATGCCGCTGCTCTGAGTTTGTAGAATGTTGTTGAAAGCTTTGGAGGTAAACGAGAGAGAACAAAACAACGGCAGGCGTCAGCTTAAGAGAAATGAATAAACTCCACATGTATTTCATACGTTCTCTACAGAATGGACGACCATTTTCCACTCCTCTCCCCCGGTTTATATTCGCTCTCTCTCTTTCTCTCTCTCTTAACACTTTACTCTCTCTCTCTCTCTCTCGTCTTTTAACTTTTAATATCTCTCACCATCAGCATATTTCTATCTGCCTCTCTATTCTCTCTCCATACCCTTTCAATCTCTGTTTCTCTCTTTCATAATTTAGTTCACATCCTTTCTCTCTCTGTCTGTTAGTCTCTCTTTCTCTCTCTCTCCCTTTCTCTCCCCTCTCTTCGTTTCTATCCTCTCATTATTCTTTGTTGTTTCGTGCAACAGAATTTGTTTTTATATGTTTTTAAATAAATCAGGTCACTCTGACATGATTCGATGGGAAATGCACCGACAACGCGATAATAAAAGAACATCACCCCCAATCACCACTACGCCACTACCACCACCGCCACCGGTACCGCCACTGCCACCGGTACCGCCACTGCCACCGGTACCGCCACTGCCACCGGTACCGCCACTGCCACCGCGACCGCCACCACCTCCACCAGCATCAGCAGCAGCACCACCACCACCACTACACCCACCATCGTTGCCACCACAAACCACACTGTTGTAATTACCACCACAAGGAAGCTTACTTGATGTCACACAATCAGCTAGAAATAGAAACCAAGTCTCCCTCGTAAAAATGCAGATCTAAAGAAAGGAGAACACATTGTTTAATGAAGTCTTTTCCTTTTATTCTTTTATTTGTTTCAGTCATTTGACTGCGGCTATCCTGGAGCAGCGCTTTTAGTCGAGCAAATCGCCCCAGGACTTATTCTTTGTAAGCCTAGTACTTATTCTGTCGGTATCTTTTTCCGAACCGCTAGGTTACGGGCACATAAACACACAGGTATCGGGGACAAACACAGACATATATATATATATATATATACGCGACGGGCTTCCTTCAGTTTCCGTCTACAAAATTCACTCAAAAGGCTTTGGTTGGCCCGAGGCTATAGAAGGCACTTGCCTAAGATACCACGCGGTGGGAGTGAACCCGGAACCATGTGGTTGGCAAGCACATGTTTGGCAAGCTATGTGGTTCTTATCACTAGCCACTCCTGCGCCTTGGTTATTATAACAAAAAACTGGACGTTCACGGTGTGATTGTCGTACTATAGTTAATACTGACGAACGTTGGGGTTTCTAAGTACTGAGCAGAACTGCTAAAAATAGCTGCCAGATCTCCCTCAAATTGCATCCTATCTTAGAAAATAAATCATTGTTGAGTAATGGACTTCCGGTTTTCCTTTAAATATGAAAAAGTATGCTGGTGGAATGATTGAACAACCATCCGCTTTATTACGTCACTATCTCTTAATTCTTACAACCATTGACATTACAAGAACGACGGCTAATATCGAACCCATATCGCTGCCTCACACCAACATTGCCATCATAGACTAATCTTCATCATCATCAACAACAATTTACCACCAACAAAACCACCACCACCACCACAACCACCACCACCACCACTATCAACACCACCAAAACAACCACCACAACCACCACCCACCACCGCCACCACCACCACCACTACCACCACCACCAAAACCACCACCACCATGACCACTAACATCACGGATCCTAACACTGCCATCATAACGATCATCAATATCAACAACAATAACATCACTACCACCGAAAATATAATCACCACCACCACCAAAACCATCACCACCACCACCACCACGGCTGCCACGACCGCCACCGCCACAACCGCCACCACAAGCAGTACCGCCACCGCCCCTGCGTATTATAACCACCACCAAACTGTAAAATGGCCGTCAACAGTATTTTACCGACATAAAACAGGAAATTGATATTTCTCTAACGCAGAATTCTAATGAACAAATCTCGTTGTAATTTATTAATTTTCCATCGATTCTATAAAAGTTCTATTTAAAGATTTCACGAGGACGGAATTATCCATTGAACAGCAACGGTGGTGATGATGGTGGACGTGGAGGTGGTGGTGGTGGTGGAAGTATTGATCGTGATGGAGATGGTGGTGGTGGTGGTGGTGGCGGTGGTGGTGGTTGTTGACACGGTAGTAAAATGGCTGTTAGTGAAGGCGCGATGCTTAATTAGTGGTTAGAATATTCGGTTCGTATATTATACAGGGTAAGAATTTGTTTTCGAAATCTCAGTTGCATAAGATTTTTTTACTAAGATTTTTTTACTAATTCTTACTGTTTCCCCCTTCTTCCTTGGTAACGCTCTTTCATGGTCTTGAGGTCCTGATGGGACCCCTCGCCTTGTTCGTCACTTACTGCTCCTAGGTTCACAGGGAATCTATCAAGATGAATGTATACGAAATGGAGTGGTGCATGGTGGCCTTGAGCAAGTTACTTTATCTCATGATACAGCAGTCCACTGTGGAATTTGATCTCGGAACATAAAACCGGAAGAAATGCCGCCAAGCACTTTTGTTCGTCGCGCCAACGGTTCTGCCGTCGTTCTGTTGTTTCTCATGATGAACAACAACATTTATCGAAAGATAATCACGATACATATTGAATCTGATGACATTACCAACTGGATGACTACTACTACTACTACTACTACGACTACTACCACCACCACTACAATGCTGCTGCTGCTGCTACTATCGTTGCTGCTACTGTTAGTGTTGCTGCTGCTGATGATGACGATGATTAAGACTATCTCAGTTAGTTATGTCAGTATAATTCATTTACGAGGTAGTCCTTTACATGGTTTTCGAACCAGCTAGAAATAGCTACCAAATCTCATTTATACCACGCCCTTATAATCCAGTCTCAACCAGTTTCTGTCTATCTGGGAAAGAAGACTAATACCATCGACCTGTTTAAAGGCCACCGCGCAGTAGCGCCCTGCGTACTTTTCTCTTGTCAGCACTCAGGCCACACTTCCGGTTTGAGGATATTTTCCTCCCTCTTTCTCTCTCATCGGTCTCCCTGTAAATTCTAATGAGTCTTGCTTTTTCTCCTGGCTACACTATGAATATAGATGTACGATAATTAGCGCCGCCATTTTCTCGTTACAAACAGTTGTTCATTTTATATTTCCTGTTATTTTGTCCTTTTATAAATCTACATTCTTGATAAATTTCCTCTGCTTAGTAATTTGTTACATTTATCTTTCTCTGTATGAGATCTAAGGAAGTTTTTACGTGAGAGAAATCAAGATTAGCAGAAAGAAATGAAGATAAATAGAATTAATAAGAGGGGAAAAAAAAGAATGAGAATTATGGCCGTAGACATATTGAAACGAACATTGAAAGAAGACTGTTCTGTTCTAAAGACCAACTCAGAAATGGGGTGAAAGACTGTCGCCCTGAATACAAAGGAGATCGATTTTAAATAAATCTTCAACGCGTGAAAAGATCTATCTTTACTTCTGAAATTCTCGTCTTCATCCTTTACTCCTATATATCTCTTTGTCTCCTCCTCTCTCTCTTTCCCTCCCTCCTCCATCACTCTCTGTATCCCTCCCACCTCTCTCTCTCTCTCTCTCTCTCTCTCTCTCTCTTATTGTACGAAAGTTATAAGTATTTGCTTAAAGAACTTCCTGTCAACAATGCAGAAATATTAAAAAGGTTAGAAAGAATCGGCATTGAATACTGGTCATTCACGAAATTTAAATTAAGAGACAGTTTTAGCTGTAGCACGTTCTCTGCTCCCTCTTCATGCATATATGGTATAAAGATATTAATTTCTAGCTTCTTGCACATGACAGAGGTACGTATATTATACAGGGTAAGAATTTGTTTTCGAAGTCTCAGTTGCATAAGATTTTTTACTAAGATTTTTTTTACTAATTCTTACTGTTTCCCCCATCTTCCTTGGTAACGCTCTTTCATGGACCTGAGGTCCTGATGGGACCCCTCACCTTGTTCGTCACTTACTGCTTCTAGGTTCACAGGGAATCTATCAAGATGAATGTATACGAAATGGAGTTTAACCCTCATATTACATCCAAGATTACGAAAAGCCGACAACATATTAACTACAAGAGGTTCATCGTTGTCAGCCTTTTTTTATTACCGAGAAAGTTTTCTATTACTGCCACGAATGAAAGCCATGCAGTCCTATTAGGCTGTTATTTTGAGTATAATTGAGTAAATGGCTATAAGTTTTTCAGATGGGGCATGTCACTGTGTGAAAGGTGTCCAAATTTTGAGAAAACAGAGTAAGCTGTATTGCATAAAATCTAGAG
>NC_043001.1:103741949-103749449 GCF_006345805.1 Octopus sinensis | reverse complement strand
GAACTGGGGATCTTTCAATCATGGATACACCTAGCCACGCGCCTTCACATGTACTATGTATATATGTGTGGTGTGTGTGTGTGTCAGTGCATATTTATATACGTAATGTGTATATATATACACATTCATATATATAATATATATATATATATATATATAATATACATGCATATATAAATATAATTATATATATATATATATATATATATATATAGAGAGAGAGAGAGAGAGGGCAATAGATAGATAAATAGAAAATAGGCAGATGTACATGTATATATATATACACATTCATATATATATATATATATACATGTATATATACATGCATATATAAATATATATATATATATACATGTATATATACATGCATATATAAATATATATATATATGTATATATATATATATAATAGAGAGAGAGAGAGAGAAAACAGATATTGATAATTGTATGTGCATTTACAATTATACGCATGTTCTATATGTATACGCATAGACACAGTCATATACACAGACATACACGCAAACAGATAGAGATATTAAATTGTGAAGGTGCAAAAAGAAGGTAATGTGTTTTGTTTCTGTGTCTTTATGTGTGTGCAGATGTGAGTATTTATGTCTGTGTTTGTGTGTATATAGATTCGAGTGTTGACAAATCGAAAATATTTAAAGACGGAGAAACGGTTACAATTCTGTTTCCACACGAATACACAACCACGCACACATTGTTGCGTATACGCACAAGCAAACATATGCACATTAGTGACGTTTAAATCATGTTGTATCATAAATTATGTGCCTAACAAAAAGTGCAAATGAAATCATTCGTTTTTCTCTAACGACCGAATACTTATGCTTTTCGTTTCGTTTTTTTTTTTATGTCAACCTCAGGGAATTGGAAATAAGAGCTTTTTGAATATTTTAGTTAGCCTCACCTTTCAACCGAATAATTAAATCTGCAACGTTGTGGTATTGAATTGAATCATTTCTAGATTATGATGCACATCAGTAGTCAGCGAGAAAATAGAGAATCAAAGATACTTTTTCGTAAGCATGCGCTCAAACACAGAGTTATACACACACACACACATATATATATATATACACACACATATATATATACATACATACATATATATATATATATATATATATATATATATATATAATATATATATATATATATATATATATATATTGATTTATTTTTATGGCAGAAATGACTAGAAAGTCAGGATACTATTCCAAGTACACAGAGTACGTTAGCTTATGCGAGAAATGGCCTACTCATATCGTCTGGCGGATCGTACACACGTCAGTGGATTGGGAAGTTTTAAAACCATTGTAGTCATTGTAAATTTCCAATTGTTATATATTATAGTCTAGAGTAGAATCGGTCCATTTTGAAAGTTTCAAGGAAGTATTTAGTCATGTGTAAACAAGTTGAAATTATTTCGTTACTTATATTGAAAACTGAAGTAGGGCGTCGGGAAGCATAGGGACTCTCTGCAGATGCGTGTGTAAATACAGGTTGTCTTTTTAGTAATTTGAATTTTTCCCATAAAGAACAGCCTTTAGAGCTACAATTTAGAAATATAATTTTATCTCTCTGTACTTGCAACGTGAGTCTTTAGCTGCTTGCCTCTTTTTATCCAAATACTCAAGAATTTCGAGGCTGCAGGTAAGATATTGTTAAACGTATTCAGAAATACAATAATAAGTTAAAAGTAAACGTTAATTTGGGATCAAGAGCTCAGTCTATTGTCTGTAAATATTGTCATCTTTTTTCATTGATTTTGAATGAAATGGTGAAAATCTGCTCAGTAAATGATCTCGTTTATTATTTTCGAAACCGATTTCTAATATAGTTACAACTATTGTGAAAGTTTATTAGATTACATCAAGCTTGGGACTTATTTCGTCTCGCCTAGAGATGAGTAAAACCCGAGGATATTCTCTTCTAAGTTTGAACAATTGTTTAGTCCAGTGCTATGCCGATTCGATCGTCTAACCACATTATCCAGCTGTTACACTGATATTTTAAAGTAGAAGGTTTTCAGTTATAAATGCTCAAAGCTTTGACTCTACTCCTCTGCAGACAGTTGTATTTGCTACCCAAAGTACAAAAAGGTATCATTTCAACCGCTAAAACCAGCTAACCGATTGACGAATAATAAAGAAGTGAAATTGAACCAGTGCATGTGTTTATAATATTAGTGACATAATAACTCTCGTGATACAGCGTGTGCGTGTGTGTATGTATATGTATATATGAATACACACACACATATAATCATGTATGTATAAATGTATGTATGTTTATGCGTAAATATATATGTATACTTTTTGCGAATTTGTATGAATGTGTATAGAAGAATATCGAGTTGAATATATATATATATATATAATATATTATATTATATACATATATATAATATATATATATACATACAATCATACACACACACTCACACATATATATATATATATATATATAATTAATATGACCAGCCAGACGCAATGTGATACCATAAAGGAAAGATTCAATCGTCACTAAGTGTGACTCCGGGTACCGACGCACCTACATTGCTAGAAATAACAGTTAAAATACTGTTAATGATGTAGGAGGAGGACAGATATACATACACTCATGCTGAGAGGGGGGATTTTCGTGAGTGATGCTATTCAAAGACTCCAAAGGGTGAGAAATCGTTTATCAGAGAAATGAAGGAAGCAGAAGATCTGGACCAAAAAGGGTGCAGATTGTCATTATGTGTCTGTGTGTGTGTATAAGTACGTATGTATGTCATTATTCAGTTTTATTTCAAGACTTCTTGCCATTGGAGAAAGAGCTCCGTCACTGGAAATTCAACATCAACACCAGGGTATTTTTGTATATATATATATATATCTATATATATATATATATATATATATATATATATAGATATATAATATATATATATATATATATATGTACGTACGTACGTACGTATGTATGTATGTATGTATGTATGTATGTATGTATGTATGTATGTATGTATGTATGTATGATGTGTGTTGTATGTATGTATGTATGTATGTATGTTGATGTATGTATGTATGTATGTAGTATCTGTATCTATGTATGTCGTCTGTAGGTATGTATGTATGTGTGTATGTATGTATGTATGTATGTATGTATGATGTATGTGTGTATGTGTGTATGTATGTAAGTATGTATGTTTGTATGTATGTATGTGTGTGTATGTATGTATGTATGTATGTGTGTGTGTTGTGTGTATGTATGTATGTATGTATGTATGTATGTATGTATGTATGTATATGTAAATACATGTGAAGGAGAAAATGAAGTACGTGTAGCAACAGGGAAAGAGTTGGAAGAGGAATAGACTGTGCTCCATGTTTATTTATATTTACAACAAATGATGCGCAAATAAAACAGTGACTTTGCTTTAAAATTAAGATTAACCAATTGCATTCGCAATTAATAGCCGAATGGTGTAATTTAAATGACAAATCAAATTTATTCTTTAACGACATCCATTTTCTATGAATATTAACGACTGTGGATTATAAATCGTTTCCTGACAAACTCCAACGCTACTTCACCTTCTGCATCTTATTTCCCCCAGTATATTTCTTTAATTATCGAATACATCTTCCAAATTTCCGTAGATTTGCATTCTCTCTGACATATTTCGTTCCTCCGATAAGTGCTTTCTCATCTATTACATTTACTGAATGGCTATCCGCCTTTTCATTTGTTTTGCATACGATTTTGCTCACTTTATGCGTTTGAATAAAGCTTTTTCTTTCTTTCTTTCTTTCTTTCTTTCTTTCTTTCTTTCTTTCTTTCTTTCTTTCTTTATTTCTTTCTTTCTTTCTTTCTTTCTTTCTTTCTTTCTTTATTTATTTATTTATTTATATATTTATTCCTTCCGTCCTGCTATATTCTACTCTTCTTTCTCTTCATGATATAACCTATTAACCCTTTTGATACCAACCCGGTGAAACCGATCTGGCCCTGTAGTACAAATGTCTTGTATCCATAAGTTCTGAATTAAAATCTTCCACCAAACCTTAGTCACAATTTATGTTCCCAACACTAGCTTAATGATAACTAAGTTATTTGACTAAATTCTTTGTCAGATTTAAAATTAATTGAAAGAAATACAGAACATCTCAAAATAAATACAGTAATGAAAGGGTTAAACAACTTCCTATAACTGAAGAACCGCATTGAATATTGATAACACATTTTGGCAGCAATTTTCAGGGAAGAGACTAAGTCGATTCCATTGACCCCAGTGTTCAGTTGGTATTTATTTTATCGACTACGAAATAAGGATGAAAGGCAAAGTCAACCTCGCCGGAATTAGAACTCAGAATGTGCAGGCGTGCGAAATGCCACTAAGCATTCTGCCCGGCGCGCTAACGATTCTGCCGACTCGCTGCCTTAATTATGGTAAATATTGAAACGCATTATGAAAGATAAGACAAAAAAATAAAAAACAACCCACATTTCTAGATGTAATGAAATCCCTTTTAGAGTTATGGATCACCTAAATGTGTATGGAGGAGGGGTATTTCGTAGTATGTGGATATGATCAGCAGTGAAATGGTCTCATTATGAGTACGATGACGACGATAATGATGATGATCGTAATAGATATGGTGTTGACAGTGAATCTGCACCAACGAACTATTAATCGAAAGTCATTACAATCTTAGCGTTTAGAACAATTTGGTATCCTTCATTTGGAGAGCGCCTGGGTTCACTCAGAAAAAAGAAGACGTGTATTAAGATTGAAAATATACAGCACGAAAAGTAATGATTTCAAGGAATTAAGTTAGGGTAATTAAGCTAATCAAGTTCTTTATTTCAAACCAAACTAAGTAACATCGACGTCAAATTTGGGCGAAATCCGTTGAAATTGGTTGTAGGTTGCAGAAAACTTGATTGGGTAATCCCGTAAGAAATCGGATTATCGATTTTTTTCACACATCATTTGATTGGCAGAGGTGATCAGGTTGCACATGCCATCCCTTTGAAAACACCACCTCCATCATCTAACTCTCCTTTGCCCATGGGTTAGGAACCCTTCCAGTAATGAAAATAGAATGCCCAAAAGGACTCCCGATCCTCTGCGTCAGAAGCGGCTATGTTCAGATCACAACTAAGTCTTAAGTGTATATATATATACCTATATATTATATATATATATATATATATATATATATATATATATAGTATATATATATATGGGCAACATACATACACACACACACACACAGCATACACACACGTACATACGTACCCACTATTGCATACATGTTTTTTGTACGCATACATGTTCGTGTGTGTGTGTGTGGGTTGTCTGTATATCGACAAAACACTTTTTCCTTGATAGAAAAAGAAGACAAGAGTCTTAACAAAAACTTACTTGTCGCTAGAAGGGGACTTAACTCCTGTTTGTAAATAACGGTGGATTTTTCCGACTTGAAAATTGTTAAAAGTTTTGGTTGAAAATTTATTTTGTCTGCTATTCGCTGGTGTCTCTGGGAAAAATAAATTGACGAAAATACAGGAAGGATCATGACGAATGTCCTCCTAAAATTGGAGCGACATGCGTGCTAATTTGTGGACGTGCATAAATTACATTCACGTACACACACACACACACACACATCCTGCCTTTTATACATACAAATAACACATGATCGAAACGGTCGGAATGGGGTTTCTGGAATAAAAATTTTGACGCCTACATTTGTGTCATGCATTGAATACTAAGTATGAATTTGTGCGTATAATTTGAACCCTTTTAGCGCGGAAAAAGTGTTTTTGTTTATATATGTGTGTTTATATGTGTGCGGTTGTGTGTGTATGTGTGCGTGTGTTTGTGCGTTTCTAAATGATGAGGGGGAAATAGTTACAAAATGTCGGAATCCGCTTAATCGTAGCCTGCTTACATTAAGAGACGTACCTCATCTCGCTAAATCTACAGCTGAGTGGTTTGTTGTAAGAAGAGTCTATCGAGTTGAAAAATAATTGCTTCAATAATATGCAAATGTCAAAATTTTATGGGGGCGCCTCATCATTTGTTGGTCACATGCGGAATTATGGATAAAACAGTAACGACACAGACAGGAAAAAAAGAGCGGAAATGGCACAATATTTGATGTGTTCAAGAAATGTATAATTTATTGCTTTATTTTATTATGCTTCAGCCGTAGTTGTCTGGGATGACATGTTGGGTGTGAAACGAGTGCATCACGGAAGAATCAGTAAAACACACATTTGTTTGTCTGCACACAAACATATCTATCTATCTATCTATCTATCTATCTATCTATCTATCTATCTATTTATCTATCTATCTATCTATCTATCTATCTATCTGTCTGTCTATCTGTATGTCTGTCTGTATGTCTGTCTGTCTGTCTATCTATCTATCTATCTATCTATCTATCTATCTATCTATCTGTCTGTCTGTCTATATATCTGTCTGTCTGTCTGTCTATCTATCTATCTATCTATCTATCTATCTATCTATCTTCTATCTATCTATCTATCTATCTATCTATCTGTCTATCTATATATCTGTCTGTCTAACATATCTGTCTGTCTGTCTTTCTGTATGCCTGTCTATCTATCTATCTATCTATCTACTATATATATATATATATATATATATATATATATATATATATGTCTGTCTGTCTGTCTATATATCTGTCTGTCTATCTCTTTCTACCCGTGTGTCTGTCTATATAAAAGAAACATTTGCTGTTGTATGCACAAGGAATTTTCTACCAAAGCTACACGTGTTGAGTCTAGGGTATAGTCGAGTAGATTTTCTGCGGTACTTGCTTGTACTCTATTTTAACAAACTCGAGAAGACGAATGCTAAAGCTGATCACAGATAGAATTCGAATTTCACTGTAATATTCCGGACAAATAACGATTCTGAGAAACTTCTGTCCTCACATACAGTTTTTCTACTTCGGCACAAGCTTGAGAAAGGAGAGCAACTGGCAATCATTTTCTCGAACTGGAAAGAATGAAAGGCAAATTCGATTTGAACTCAGAACGTATTGATACGGAAGAAATACATTAAAGCGTTTCTTCCACCATGCTAACGATTCTTCCAGCTCGCCGCCTTTTTGATATACAAAATAATAATTATCATTACGGATAAACCAGCGTATATGTATTATTTATCAATCACGGCAACGACATTGCTTTAGTGTTCAGCTGCAGTGAAAGAGTGTTTGAGGCAGGTCGACCGCAGCTGGACAACGAAATTCTTTGGCGCATGATAACGGGAATTGATATTGTAAATTAGTAATGGAGGCAAAACAGTATGTTTGTTTTAATGATTGCAATAAATCTCACACGAAGTAATCGGTTTATAATTTCATTGATCTGGTATTTATAACTTAAATACTCTAACCTGTGTCAGTGAGATCAAACAGAATAAACAGGAATCATTCAGTTT
>NC_043001.1:103734449-103739449 GCF_006345805.1 Octopus sinensis | reverse complement strand
ATAACACCACACCTATAATACATATATATATATAAATCAAAGGTAAAAGAAAACACAACAAACGGAAACCATTTAAACATAAAAAGCACGAAAAAGATGATAGCACAGCAACGGCAAACAGGACAAATCAAGATACACGGTTCAGCCAACTGCCTCTTCAGTCGGAGTCCGGAATGTTCACGTAGTCTCGCCCAATCCTTTCCGATACTACACGAAACCGGTTGGGCCAAGGGCTTAAGCTAAAATCATTAAGCACCTGGGCAAGGCAAACGAATGTACATATATAAAGACAAAGAAGTAACAAACAGAAAATGACTCAAAATGTGTTTACGAATGCATAAAAGCAGCGAACTATAACAAAATGAAGAACTCAATTTTATGAAGAGTGACTTTATGAAGTATCGCCAAATGGCTTGTTTAAGCTATAAATATAAGATACCTGACAGAAGTTTGAAATAACTTCCTACTGGATGGGGGAGATTGTTGAAGAACACATTTAAGAGGGAGGGTTGAACTTAGGACAATGCAGTAATGATTGACAATAGTGAACATTTTAATTTTGGTAGGAGGTTTCAGTGAACGGACGGGCGTGGTTATTGGGGGAGAAGTAAAACTAGTAAGTAGTGGGCGTGAGATCTGATAGAAGTTAGAAATATGAATGCATAGGCTTAAAGAGCAACTCAGTGAACGAAATTTTATCTTCACCAACAAATATATACAAAAATGGAGATAGGACACGTCGACACTGATTAAATAAGCCTTCACTCTCACGCGAATACATGAAATAATTCTCGTTTATATAGAAATGTACACATTCAAACGCGAATACATGAAATAATTCTCGTTATATAGAAATGTACACTTCAAATTCCATCCTCTCATACTTGCAATCTTTTATAGACATATTCCTAGGTACATTTGTTTGTATATACGCAACACTTCCAACTATAAATGTAAAACGCTAATCTATAAAGAAACTATAAAACTATAAAAGTAAAAATAATTGTAAATACACACACATATAAAAAATATCTATCTATCTATCTATCTAACTATATATATATGTGTGTGTGGGGATGTAATATAGATAGATAGATAGATAGATAGATAGATAGATAGATAGATAGATAGATAGATAGATAGATAGATAGATAGATAGATAGATAGATAGATAAATAGATAGATAGATCGATCGCCATGATAGATCGCTGGCCACTAAACCTTTTTTTTATTTTCTCTCCCTATTTATTTCTGTGTTCCTTTCTGTTGACGAGCGTGGGCTCGAAACGTAAAAGACTTGCTCACCTCCCGAGCGTTAAAGTAATACAACTGTTTGTTGTTTACACACCCACCTTCGTCTTTTTTTATGTATATATATATTTATATATACACACACACATGTATATATATAACCACACACATAACACACACACATATATATTACACATATGTATATATATTATATATATAATATATATATATATAATATATATATATATATTTATGTATGTACTATGTATATTGTTAAAATGCTATTTTCCTGCTGTGGCATGCAAACATTGAAAATATTTCTAAATGTTAACGCATTTAATATTATTAAACTTATTAAATATGAATAATAAAAGAGAGAGAAACAAAGCATTTTTTATATATTTTCGGATTGAAACTGGTCTCTGAAAATGGTATGAAAAAGAAAATCACCAGCCTCGTATTTTTATTGATTTAAATAGTTTTGATGTCGATATAGCACCGTATTTCTGTAGAATGGCATCCACCAACAAAGTCGTATTGAACATTGATAATGAATGCGTTACATTCTACAGATGTCAGCTACTGATGTTAGCTTTGTAGCTACTGTTCGTATGACTGTTTAAATTATGGTAGGGGTGGTGGTTGCTGAAGGAGTGGTGGTGGCGGTTCTGGTTGTGGGGATAATTGTTGTTGTTGCTGTTGTTGGTAGTTGATGTTAATGAAGTTAACTGCATTGATATAAGCATTTGTTGGAAGAGACTTGCTGTGACGCCAGATTGAGACTGTAGGAGAATGTCGTGTGTATGTATGAATACAAGAACTGGATATATATATATATATGTATATATATATATATATATATATATATGTGGTTCTTGTATTTTTTTGATAACATAATAGGTTAGATAGGAAGATTTCTATATTACAGTATTACAATAACCAATAATATGCTGTACATTTATAGTAATATTATGATCATGAAATTAGCATTAGCTTATCTCACTCTTTCTCGCGGAACCCCTAGGAACCTTTTGCGGAAACCCGGTTGAGAAACGCTGATCTAGCGGGTAGCTGGACAGACAATCTTTAGCCGGTGGCCTTCGCGGATGATATTTTGATACAACAGCCGCAAACAAGATCCGTCATGTTCATTGTGCCCAGATTATTGCAAACTGGTGTTAACCGATGGCTGGGATTAAACATAGTAGAACACTTAACGAATTTTGGTTAAGACTGATTGAGTACTTAGTGTTTAACTCTCTAAACACCAGCTGCAACAACAAATCTCGTGATTTCCACACAACATCTTTAAACATTTATTGTGTTGCACATTTTATTTATATATTAACTAATCGTATATGAATGTATATATTATATATATACATATATATATATATATATGTATGTATATGTATATATACATATGTATACATATGTATATACATATGTATATATGTGTATATATATATATATATATATATATATAATATATTATGTTGTATTATGTATTATGTATGTGATGTATGTATATATATACAGATATATACTCGTGTATGTATACTCATTGTGTTATATATTTTATTTAGATATGTATGATATGTTTTAATATAATCTCTCGATATCTTTTATGGTATTCTTTCCACCATGTCTTCCATTGTTTATCTCACCCGATAGCATCAGGGAACTATTTTCTCCTTATATTTTATAGGTGCTTTCATTTGACATGTTTCTCCCTTTTGTTTTCTCTCTCTCTATTGTTTTTATGAACCATGTATACATTAAAATTTGAACTCTCTTGTGTTTTGAAGTTCTACTTATCCTCTTAAATCCTGTTTTACACTCTTTCATAAACGTCGTAATATATGTTCAGCAGAAGAAATAAAGTATAGCTTAGGGCGACTGACTCAACTATTTCTAAATACAGTAAAAATAACATTTCTCTCAGAAAACTGTGAACTGCAGATATTCTCCTATTAATATTAATTTGTCCATTGTCTTCTCAATTTTCAGTTGGTATGGCTACAGATAATTTATACATCATTCATTATCTATCTATCAATCATTATCTATATATCTATCTATCTATCTATCTATCTATCTATCTATCTATCATCTTCTATCTATCTATCTATCTATCTATCATCTATCTATCTATCTCTATCTCTATCTATCTATCTATCTATCTATCTATCTATCTATCTATCTATCTATCTATCTATCTATCGTGTATTATGATATATATATATATATATATATATATCTATTATATATATATCAAAATAAGCAACAAGTTATCAAGAGGTGGTGCAGTACGATCGTTTCAAGCGGTTCCATTTAATTGAAGTATGTAATCATTACATCAATTTAAATGCTAAGCTATCTTCAGCTGCATAATTAAGTAGAATTTTTTTAATCAGTTGGACACATTAATATAATTTTACTCAAATTCTCTAATAGAGCAAGAAGGGGGAGAAAGTCCATGTTGCTAATGATGTGACTCAGAATATATTATACTTCTAAGAACTGCATGGAGTTTTTTAGGGTCACAGCTTGTAAATGATTGTGGTTCATTTTTAATTTATTAGTCTTTTTTTATCAACTACCAAATCTAAGGCTAGAAGAACAGTGTCTGTGTAGAATGGATAGACAGAGTGAGTTGACAGTTTATAGTTGGGAATGGTCATAAATATTGTCTGGATTTAGAAAATGTATAAGCAATTGTCTATAAAGGGGAAAACACTTTAGGAAAAAGTTTCCTGCTTCCCATAGATACAACCAAATTTTCCCCGGAAGACATATGTCCCCCCCCCCAACTTCGCTTGACAACCGATGTTGGTGTGTTTACGTCGCCGTAACTTAGCGGTTCGGTAAAAGTAAACCATATAATAAGTACTAGGCTTACAAAGAATAAGTCCTGGGGTCGATTTCCTCGACTAAAGGCGGTGCTCCAGCATGGCCACAGTCCAATGACTGAACACATAAAAGAGTAATAGAGTAAGAGTATATATATATATTATATATAATAATATATATATATATATATAGCGAGAGAGAGAGAGAGAGAGAGAGAGAAGAGAGAGAGAGAGAGATCAAAGACAAACAAATAACATATTTTATACAATCGCCTTCCTTTATCCCCTTCAGTGCCACAATGAACTACCTTCATTATTTACCGAAAAGTGATTATCTTAATATTTAATGAAAAGTTTTTGGCTGTTTCTGTTTCAGAAATTGGCCAGACTTCAATCTGTCAATTGTTGTTTTGCACAACCTATAACTACTTCCCCTTGACTAACATTTCAAAATGTTGCATTACACTCTAAATATTCGCCTCGCTTGTATTGCCTGTGTATTACTGTGTATGTTACTTGCTTAGAATAGATGAACCAGTTTCAAATAATTACATTTTCACCAAACTCCGGTGTTTTTTTAGTTAATTCGTCGTGGCTCTGAGAAGGATAAATGAAGGTGAGTATTTTGTACTTTGTCAGTCGACGAACAGTTTTATCCATTTCCAAGCAACTTAAAAGTGTCGTAGCCTCGTTACGGTAACTTAAAGTTTCCGAACTTAGCTCGTCAAGCACAGGCGGCCGTCTAAGCCCGATTATCTATGTTCCGTAACTTTAAGTTGCACGGGACCGAATCAAATTGCTTATCCTACTAAATATGTTGAGTGTCTCTTTCTTTCGTTCGTCAACGCATTCGTATATATATATATATATATATATATATATATATACGTGTGAGTG
>NC_043001.1:103714449-103729449 GCF_006345805.1 Octopus sinensis | reverse complement strand
AGAATATGCTTTAAGCTGAAATAATTTTTAATGTTTAATGTTTAATATACTTCCGCTTATAAGAGATTTCAAAGAATCTTTTAAGACATGCTTCTCAGATTTTTGTAAGAGACTTTAGCATGCGCATATAACTTGGAAGACTTAGACTGGTTTCGGCCATTATGGGCCGAGGCCATGACTAACAGTTCCTCTATGAGCGGTTGTCGCAAACTCCTTACATCATACCTGACAATTTCTAAAGAAAGGGATGCTGTGTGAAGTCACCCACCATCTTCTTTCAGCGCAACGTATGCGATTCAAAAAGAGATGGAGATAGGGGAGGAGAGTCAGTGAGGTAGAGCGAGAAGACAAAAAACTGACCTCAGAGAGCCGGAAGGAAGTATTCGACATTCTAACGACTATACCATTTCACAACCTTATATATATATATATATATATATAGTTTCATCAAACAAGAAACACAAAAAACACAACAACGCGAGGACGTGAACCAATATAGTATTATTGGACGCTCAGGAAAGAAGGAAAGAAGGGGGTATAACGTTTCGAGCGGAGCTCTTTGTCGGAAACATAGAAGGAAAGATCCCGAGAAGGGAAGACAGAGGAAAAAAAATCGCCAACGGTACACATATAAATGTATACAGTCTTACCAAGACAAGCAACCCGAAACTTAGAAGTGACCGTTGACCTCTTCCTCGTCAAATTTTTATAAGTTTTTATTCAGCTAAAAGTTATTGAATAATCCTTTTCTTTTGTTAAACTGATTACATAACTTGACATAAGGACGGACATTGACATTTGTATATTTCTATGTGTGTGTGTGTGTGTGCGTGTGTGTGCATGTGTGTGTGTGTGTGTGCATGTGCTTGTGAGAGTGTGTTTGTGCGTATGTGTTTGTATGTGTTTGTGTGTGGTGTGTGTATGAATATAACCAAACCGGAGATATTTATTCGTGTGTTAAAAAAATTCATGTTGCATAGTCAAGGGGTCATAGGCACTAAAGATGACACCCCCGAAATTTCGCTATCAAATGAGTGAAACTAGAAGTGGAACGAAACAAAACCAGATCACAGCTACATAACCACGCAGCAGATAATAAATCAAATTTGATACCAATTTGTGTCAATAAATAAGATAGGTTACAGTTTTTCTGACAGATTTTTGGCGTGAAAAAAACACAGACTTCCTGATAAGAAACTCTTGGCGTTTGAATTGACAAATTAACAGCAAAAAGAAACAGACAATTGTTAGCATTGAAACTGTGTTCAATATGAATGATTAGTGATGTGATTAGGAGCGCCAAAATTATATAATGATATCAGTGAAGAATTGTGCAGCCTATTGTTTAATATTGAGTTTATTCTCTCGATCTCATTGCTGTAAATTGATCCGAAATACAAAGAAGATTAACAAGCGACGCATGCGTAAAACTGTGTTATAATTTTCGACATTGTTATCAAGTGAGAGGCAGAAAAATTGGAGGCAGAAAAATCCAACATATATACGAAGTAAACATGAAATTATGGGCGGGACAAAGAGAAGAGATGCCTCTAGTGATACGAATTCGCATTGAAAGACACACAGTCAGCGACATCAATTTTGTGCTGACAACATTACATACTTCGTAAAATTGGTTTCCTCTTTCATTCAGATTCTAAAATACGGAATGAATTAATGAGAGGCAATGAGAGATAATAATTATTGAAAGTTGTGTAAGAAAGAAAAATAATATCTTTTATGGCGAAACGCATAGGATGTTTTGTTGAAAGAAATGGACGTATTTCTATACGGTGTAATTGTTTTTATATTGCTTCCATTTTTTTTTATTATCTTATTTGCATTCCAGAGTGATTGATACAAAAAGGCGTTTAAACGTTGTCACAGATGCTTGCTATATTTGTAACTGAGTCATTACGCTCTGGGTTCAAATGGCGCTGAAATCAACGGTGCTTTTCATCCATGTGGACGTGATGAAATAAGTAAACATCAATTAATGGAGTCGATTTAATTGACTAACTCTGCTCCGTTGGGGTTTTGTAAACGGAACTGGTTGATCGTTCCAGTAATTTCGATGGTTCACCGCATACTACTAAAGCTTTTGTCAGTCATGGAACGAAAAAAAGACAAAGTTGACTTCAGATAGATTCGAAATCAAAACGCTAATGGACTGGAATAAATATTACAAGGCATTTTGGTCAACGCTGCAAAATATATGTATGTGTATGTACATGTATGCATGTATGTGTATGTACATGTATGCATGTATGTGTATGTACATGTATGCATGTATGTGTATATGTGCGTAAGTATGTATGCGCACATATACATGGAAAAAAGTATGCATACGTTTTGGTACTTATGTATGCACGTTAATTTATACTTTTCTATCTCGGCACAAGGCCCCAAATTTTAGATCTACCCCACTACGCAACTGCTACTTAATTTATCGACCCCAAGAGGATGAAAGGCATAGTAAACCTCGGCAGAATTTGAACTCAGAACGTAAAAACAGACGAAATACCTATTCTTTACTGCTCACAAGGGGCTAACACAGAGAGGACAAACAAGGACAGACACACGGATTAAGTCGATTACATCGACCCCAGTGCGTATCCGGTACTTATTTAATCGACCCCGAAAGGATGAAAGGCAAAGTCGACCTCGGCGGAATTTGAACTCACGACGTAACGGCAGACGAAATACCTATTTCTCTACTGCCCACAAGGGGCTAAGCACAGAGAGGACAAACAAGGACAGACAAACGGATTAAGTCGATTACATCGACCCCAGTGCGTAACTGGTACTTATTTAATCGACCCCGAAAGGATGAAAGGCAAAGTCGACCTCGGCAGAAGTTGAACTCACAACGTAACGGCAGACGAAATACCTATTTCTCTACTGCCCACAAGGGGCTAAGCACAGAGAGGACAAACAAGGACAGACAAACGGATTAAGTCGATTACATCGACCCCAGTGCGTAACTGGTACTTATTTAATCGACCCCGAAAGGATGAAAGGCAAAGTCGACCTCGGCAGAAGTTGAACTCACAACGTAACGGCAGACGAAATACCGCTAAGCATTTCGCCCTGCGTGCTAACGTTTCTGCCAGCTCGCCGCCTTGATTTATACGCACGCGCTTATCTGTGTTGGGTTGACGAGGATGGGGACTTTTTGCTTTCTCTCGTCTTTTCAGTCAGTTGTTTATAGTTTATATACTGAAATGACCTAAGACAGTTGTAGAAGTACTTGAAGGGTCTATAGCTTGTTGGTGAACGATGTTTTGTCAACTAGCGATATGCTTTTCTGAGATGGCGCTGTCGGTATATGTGCGTTGTGGTGGATTACCTTTCGAGTTATGTAAACTTTTCTCCTGAGTTGTCACTGAGAGATTATCAGGTATTGCCAGGACTGATATTTCTATTTTGGGCAGACGTTTCTAAAAATACAACGAGAGTGTTGGCCTTCCAGGGGTGATTTATCTCGTAGCTGATTAATACAACAGAAAAAGAAGTTAATCTCTGTTATTGAATAAAATTGACACTCGTAAAAGTCTTTCGATTTCTGTAAATGATTAAATCTGGTAATTTATTTTTTGAATTGAAATGAATCAGAAATATTTGAAGCTAATGGAATTATTTTTTGAATCTCTACTCCGAGTGTTTGAAGCGTATGTTTACATGTGAATTAAATACAGTGAACAGTGGAATTAAGAAATCATTAAATCTTTGATATTGTAATCGCTGTTGCTCATTTAATGAAGCTACAACTCCCATGGAATATGGGGGACTTCCCTGGGGACATTTTAGCCTAAACACTATTTCAAATGATAACTATTCTGGTACAGTTACAATTAAGTCTTGTTTTGAGGGTTAAATTTTGATATAATTATATGGTGCAGGATTAGCTGCTAATTCTTGATAATGAGATAAACCTATTTGGACGCATGTTCGCCTCAGATACATTTCACTCCATTTTATGCTCAGAAAGAATTAGAAAATCAGTTTCCTTACCTAAGAAAACAAATGATCATTACTGGATTGCTTTTAACCCTAGGTCAACTTAAATGGACCAGGTCTGAGGTTGGACAGCAAGTAGAATAACAACAACGAAATATTTGTGTAAACTGTTCAGTATTTGTTGTAGTAAGAAGTTAGCTTCTCGACCAGACGGTTCTGGACTCAGCCCCTTACTGTGTTGAAGCTTGAACAAGTGTCTCTGAATAAACCTTCGGGTCGACCAAACCCTTCCGAGTAGATTTGTTAACGGAAACTAATGAAAGAAGCCTCCCATATATATACACAAAGGGAATGAAAAATAAAAACTTTTACCTTCTAGCAAGTAAGGCTGCCTGTTACGGGTCGCCTCTTTTGTGTTTAAATGTACACTAATTTTATATAGAAAATATATTGTCTATTGACATTCTATACATGCTAGGCCACTGGTAGTGAATTTCTAAAATTCTGCTACCCTATATGAATATATATATATATATATATATATATAATATATATATGTATATATATATGTGTGTGTGTGTGTGTGTGTGTGTGTGGTGTGTGTACCATATATATATATATATATATATATATATATATATATATATATATGTATATGTATATATATATGTATATATATATATATATATATATATATATATATATATATATATATATATATAATATATATATATATTATATATATATTATATATATATATATATATATGGTTATATGTGTGTGACTTTGTCTTTGTGTTTCTTCTCACCGCTTGTCAATCGCTGCTTCTTTGCTTAGGTCCCGTCTCCATAACTTATCGGTTCGGCTTCGACAAAAAGAAATCGATAGAGTAATTACGGAACTTGAAACGACGAAATAAGTTCTAAGAGTGGAGACGTTCGAATAACAAGGCAGAACCCCAGCAGGGTCAGAGTTCAATGAGTGAAACAAGTGAAAGATGACAGAAAATAGAAGATGGTAATACAAAGTACATGAATGGAGTACGACCCAAAAGCTTCTATGCCGATTTCGAAACCTTGATCTTGCGGTGTAATTTTAGTAGCAATTACATATTTGGGTAAATGAGAGAATTATAATTTTCTCATTTAAATTTTTTTTAAATCATTTGCATTTTATACTTACCACCAATTCTATTTTCTGATAATTCGTTGGTATTGTTGTTGTGTAACCCCATATCAAGTCTGTTTGCAGTGTTTCACCAGAAAGGAGAATTACAAATGTCACTAAATGTGACTAGGGTGTTAGGAAATACTTACATTGCTAGAAATAAGAGCTAAACCACTCTAATGCTGTAGTTTTATATATATATATATATATATATATATATATATATATATATATATATGTTTGTGTGTGTGTTTACATATACATGTTTATGTAGATATGTCTATATCTGCACACACACACACACACACTCACACACACACACTCACATACATAATCGAACGTATATATGTATGTATGTATGTATGTATGTATGTCTGTATGTATGGAAATATGTGTGTATGCATGTATATACACGTATGTATGCGTACATATGTGCGTGGCGTGTTTGTTTAGATTATATGTGCGTGTGTGTGGTATGTTTTTTATATTCTGATATGAAACATTCAAACATGAATTTCCTGCCGTAAAATAAAAGCAAAGCCACAAAGAAGCAATGAAAGCAACGACGTTGCGATCGATAGATCAATGCTTCACCAAACATAAATAACCTATAAGACAAGTGTGGAGGCGCAATGGCCAAGTGGTTAGGGAGCGGACTCGCTGTCATAAGATGGCGGTTTCGATTCCCAGACCGGGCGTTGTGAGTGTTTATTGAGCGAAAACACCTAAAGCTTCACGAGGCTCCGTCAGGAGACGAACCCTGATGTACTCTTTCACCACAACTTTCTCTCACTCTTTCTTCCTGTTTCTGTTGTACATGTATTTCAAAGGGAGACAGCCTTGTCACACTGTGTGTCACGTTGAATCTCCCCGAGAATTACATTAAGGGTTCACGTGACTGTGCAGTTCTCGGCCACTTGCACGATAATTTCACGAGCAGGCTGTTCCGTTGATTGGATCAACTGGAACCTTCGTCGTTGTAACCGACGGAGTGCCGTAGTCTAAGACTGGTAAGATTTAACAGATGAACCAAAGTACCCCGTTCCCTATCATATCAATGTGAAGTAGATCAATGCCAAATATTTCCAGCTGCTCTAATGGGACAGGCATGATCGGTCGTTACCATGCCGAGATGCAACACCGACAAAGGTATGTTTGTTTGATTTAGGTAGAAATTTAAATCCAGCGACCAGCAGACCGTGCATTGATAATGTCTAGTATATAATATTCACCATAGTCGTCAAAGTCTCATCTAATTATCTTCAGGAAACCGTATTATTTCAGGAAGAATTGTGTGTTTACTTTTGCTATCCTAGGTATGTTCTAATTTAATTGGAGGTAAACGCAGCGAAACGTTTTGAGAAACTACAGGGCAGATTTCATTTTAAGACGAATGCTTAACAATACAGTGACCCTAAAGCTGAACTGTTATTTCTTTTAATGGCCCCAAAAGAATGAAAGCCAAAGGAATAGTAACGTAACCAATCCCAGTCAAATAACAATCCAGCAACGATTCCTCGACTTCGTCGTAATGCATTTCAGGAATTGCCACCAAATCTGCCCCCGATTACAAGTTATGACCATAAATAAAGAAGCGGACGTTGAATGATGTAGTTTTAGATACAAAATTAAAAAAGGAAAGATTTGGGATGGTCACGCCTGAAACAGCTTTTAGCCAAAGATTGTTAGAGAGTAATGTTTACCTAGGGTTACACAGCAACAACGGATTTAGCCTAAATACCTATTTGATGGGACAGAGAATTCCGATCGTAACTGGATCTACCATACGCTTCAGATATCAAGTTAATTGTTCTAATTTGTCTCCTTTCATTTGTCTTGCTCGCATACATTCTGGCGTTTGCTAAACATTTTTTGAGAACATATTCTTCATGGTAGGGCGTTTTAGCGTATTCTTCTAGCATTTTAGGAATCCACCTTGGTGGCTATTCCTCTTATATATATATATATATATATATATATATATATATATATATATATATATATAGGTGTTTTTGAATTCAGAATGTTTAGCGATTATGTATCACCTGGAATTCTGAAATTTCATTGCACGGAACAAGTAATGATCAAATAGTTCGATCTACAATTACATCGGTCTCTAATGTTGTGTTAGAGCCAGGTAGGAATGTACAGAGCATCAGCAATCCTTTACAAACCTTTCCTGAAGAAACAGAACGGTTTTAGCTGAGTCATGGAATCTGTAATCACCACCCAACGTCCATCATTGACGAAATGGTATTATCTTAGTTAGAGACATCAAATACCGATGTAAAAAAAAATAGAAAAGAAAAGAAAAAAAGAACTGATTGGAAACAAATATCCGGTATGACGGTCCGAATTCATTTCTGAACCAGAGAACAAATACTGTTTTCTCTGTCTTCGTTCGTGTAAATGGAACCTTGAAATGTATTATTAATCATGCTCAAACCACGGAGAAACGAGACTAATTCGAGCGAGGCTAGCATCATTATTATCGTTTTAAAATCTGAATTTACTCCGAATGCTATTAGTCATTAGAAAATTTCAAATCCGATAATTGATAATTACATGGAAATGTTCCGGTTTCATTAAGATTGACACATTATGTTGACTTCAATATTTTTGCTAATGGTGCAGTCGGCACATTTAATCAGCCCTGAAATGGATTTAGTCTAATCGACCCATTAGCAAAATGACTGATGGGATTGTGTCGCGAAGTAAATGAAAGGTAGCTTTCGCGTGAGCTGAGTCTGTGACAAGCTTCCTTTCTTTCCATAAACATTCCGCCTTTTTCTTATGTCTGGAAATGACTCATACAACATACAAATAAACGCACGCACACACACATGAATTATATTACATGTGTGTGTGTGTAAACTGTTGCATAGGCATGTCGCCAGTGATTTAACTGTGAAACTCGTTAAACGAGCTCGGGGAAAAGAGTAAATTCGAGACACACTTTTGGTGAATAAATGATTATTTGGCAGTATGTGTGTGTGTGTGTGTGTGTGTGTGTGTGTGTGTGTGTGTGTGTGTGTGTGTTGTGTGTGTGTGTGTGTGTGTGTGTGTGTGTGTGTGAATGATCAGGCGAGAAGGTTAACGTTACGTACGACCTGCAGCTTTTGTAGTTTGTAAGCATCTATTTGTTTCCCGTTTAACGGCTTTGGGCCATTTATAGACCAGCATCGCTGTTGCATAACTGTTTCCAACTATATTTTTGGACATATCTGTCAGATTTGTGTACGATATTAAAAAATTCTGGAACCCAAATGGACGGTGGACATCGCATTGCGGTGGCAGTCGATTTAACAAAGAGGTCAGCGACGATGAAAGGCGAGCAACCCTGTAGCGTTTTCAACAGAAAATGTTTTGTGTAGACGTCTAAACGCGCGACCACCCGCTACTTTAGATTAGTGTCTCATAGACAGAGTCTTGGTGTTGCGATACCAATGTAGCTCTACGTTAATTATCAAAAGAACTGATAATCATTTCATAAATAAATTATCAGTAGTAATTACAATTGTAATTAAATAAGGAAATGCGACCAATAACCTCTCCCACTCTAATTTGTGAATTAACAATTGGTTCAGTGTTGGAAATAATTAGCAAATTCTGGTGACAATTAGTAATATTGAAAACCTTGGTTACCTGATCGAGGAGATTTAGGAAATAAAATAACATTAATTTCTAGGAAATGAATAAATATACGCAAAGGTTTGTTGCTATTTTAGAGCAGACCTCAAAGCACAGGGTTTAGATATTCGTTCCACAAGTGATCGGTTTACAAATAGGAACGGTTTCAAGTTTTGAGACAAGGCCAGCAAATTTAGGTGTATGGGAGTAGTTGATTATATCGTCCCCAATGCTAAACTGGTATTTATTTTATCGATCTCGAAGGATGAAAGGTAAAGTCAGCCTCTAAGTAATTTGAAATGAGACTGTAAAGAGTTGAAAGAAATCCCACTATTTTGTCCTGTGCGCGGATGATTCTACAAACTTGCCGAGTTGATATAAAAGTAACAATATAGCGGCGAGCACGTCTGTCTTTATATGTTCTAAGTTGAAATTCCGCCGATTTTGCCTTTAACTCCTTCCGGGGTCGATAAATTAAGTACCAGTTGCGTACTGAGGTCGATCTAATCGACTGGCCCCCTCTTCCACATTTCGGACATTGTGCCTAGAGTAGAAAAGAATATTTTTAAGGCGGCGAGCTGGCAGAAACGTTAGCGCGCCGGGCGAAATGCTTGGCAGTATTTCTTCTGTCTTTGTTTATTCTGAGTTGAAATTCCTCCGACGTCGACTTTGCCTTTCATCCTTTCGTGGTTGATAAATTAAGTACCACTTGCGTACTGGAGTCCATCTTATCGACTGGACCCCTCCCCCTCCAAATTTCGGGTTTTGTGTCTGGAGTAGAAAAGAATATACAAATAACAGTAATAATCCTTTCTACAATAGGCACAAATCCTGAAATTATTGGGAGTGGGGTGGCTAGTCGATTAGATCCGACCCCGGAAGGACTAAAGGCAAACTCGACGTTGGCGGAATTTGACCTCACAATGTAAAGGCGGACGAAATACCCCTAAGCATTTTTCCTCGACATTCTTACGATTCTGGCAGGTCGTCGCCTTTACAAAAAATAATCAGTTCAGTACGAGCTAAAAAAGAAGCTTAAAGGTGGTTCCTGAACATATTAGAAAGAGTAGCATTGAATTAGAACTCGTTTAAGTGACCCCTCAAGAATAAAAGGCAAAATCGACCTCGACAGTTTTCGATCACGGAGGGTAGAAATCTAGAACAACTAGCACAAGGTAACCTGTCTGACGCTCTAATGACTTCACCACTTTGCCACTTATAGACTGAGATCATTATCAGTGGCCCCTGGATGCAAGAATTCGCCCCTCGCTGTTGGTAATGTCAGTCTATCAAGTCAAATTTTGCATTAAACCTTTTGATATTTCTGCATTATTTGATTTTTGAGGGCCGGAAATGGCTTTTCCACACACGCACTGATGTACAATATAATAACTGGAAATTGAAAGAAACCCGTACTGTGTATGGTGTGTGTCTGCGTGTGTGTTTTTTTGCTTGTATTTGTCCCTCACCAGTGCTTGATAACCAATGTTGTTCCATGTTTCAACTTGGCGGTTCAAACAAAGGAGAGCAAAGGAATAATACCAAAAATTGTTTGACTAAAACCGTCAAAGCAGTGCTCCGGTATGGCCGCGGTCCAATGACTGAAACAATGAAAAGATAAAGATGGAAATATATACAGAACCATAAGACTAATCAACCTTTAAGCATAGAGAAATCTGGAAGATGATCACGTTGATGCTGATGTGGATGGCAAAGATGATGAGGATGATGATGGCAATGATGATGATAAGGATGATGATGATGATGATGACGATGACGATGACCATGACGACGATGATGATCATGATGATGATGATGAAGATGGTGATGATGATGATGATAACAATGATGATGATGATGATGATGGTTATGATGATGATGATGATGATGATGATGATGATGATGATGATGACGGTGATGATGATGATGACGGTGATGATGATGATGATGATGATTATGATAATGGTGATGATGATGATGATGATGATGATGATGATCAATATGTTGGTTGTGATGATGATGATTATAATGTTGATAGTTATAATATTATCGATGTAATTTTAAAAAAAAGATGGTAACAGCCTGATGAAAAGAGGATGGAAAGATAATTTAGTGTGACATTTAGGATCATCCTAATTATCCAAATACTAAACAAACAGAAATAGAGATATGGAAACAAGAAAAGAAGGGGAAAATAAACAAAACAAAAAAAATGCAAAAATGTAGGAAAAAGACGAATTATCTAATGTTGGCATCGAAAATATCCACCTGTCAAACAGAGACTCTCTTAACAGCATAATGGCTGATGTATGTGTGTGTATGTGAAGTTTTATATATTATATATATATATATATATATATATATATATAATATATATATATATATATATAGATATGTACTGTTAAAGAGGGCAACAAAGGTTGAGGCAAAGCAATCAGTTCAAGTCATATACATTATTATTACTGGAAAAATTCAAAGTCTTACAGCTGTTTCTGGGATACCCTAGAGTATGGGATGTTCCGTCATCAGAGACAAATAGGGAAAAATCTATACCCTTCTAATTTTCCTAATTTGTCTCTCATGACAAATTGTCTCTCATGACAAATTTACTCTGAAATATCCCAGAAATAGGTGTACGACTTTGAATTTTTTCCAATAATAATAATGTACATGACTTACTCTTTTACTCTTTTATTTTTTCAGTCATTTGACTGTGGCCATGCTGGAGCACCGCCTTTAGTCGAGCAAATCGACCCCAGGACTTATTCCTTGTAAGCCTAGTAATTTTTCTATCGGTCTCTTTTGCCGAAACACTAAGTGACGGGGACGTAAACACACCAGCATCGGTTGTCAAGCAATGCTAGGAGGACAAACACAGACACACAAGCACACACACATACATATATATATATATACATATATACGACAGGCTTCTTTCAGTTTCCGTCTACCAAATCCACTCACAAGGCATTGGTCGGCCCGAGGCTATAGCAGAAGACACTTGCCCAAGATGCCACGCAGTGGGACTGAACCCGGAACCATGTGGTTTGTAAGCAAGCTACTTACCACACAGCCACTCCTGCGCCTATGTTTGCTTTGCTTCGCAGATGTTTGCTTTGCCTTAACGTTTGTTGTCCTCTTTAACAATTATATATTCGCTGTATCGGAAATCTGTAATGGCTCCATAACTACCGTCTAGGCTATAACCTTGTAGCTCTAGTAATCCGTTACAGCACTTACCTAACGTACTTAATTGTTTAGATCACCTGTGAACTAACCCCCCATACTTTTTGTGTATATATATATAGATATATATATATTATATATATATATATATATATATATATATATATATATATAAATATGTAGCTAGATAGATAAATAGATAGATAGATAGATAGATACATATATACATACACACACACATATATATATATATATTCACAGACACACATATATACATATATAAACTTAGATAAACATGAATATGTTTCGACCAAAGATTGGTCCAGGCCACGTCTAACTTAATAGCACCACCTGACAGGATTATCTAAATCCTTTTTAAGACAAGTTTTGGGGTATCATCATCCATTCGAGTAGGGACTTCTTGTTGAGTGAGTTTTATCCAGGTATAGGTGGCTTAGCTGGTATTCCGTGAAGAAATTTGTCCGGATTCCATTTAAAGGTGATGGGATCCTTTCCTCTTTCATCTTTTCCGGGACATTGCTAAATAGGGCAGAGCCTGTTAAGAAAAAGAAATTGTGTTGCTGTGTATTTATGTGTTGTGAAACACACACACATAACTCACAAGAGTAAACAAGAGAGACAGAGACAGGCAGAAACAAGAAAAATGCCACTTGTATTTGAACCCTATACTAATATTCTTTTAAAAAAACTTTTCTTTTAATTTTTCTAAATCTAATTGTGACAGTTGAAAAGTCTTAATGACTGAAACCGGTACTGAAATGTTTTTTATAAAATTATTTTAGCATTTTCTATCTTGACTTTTTTCCATGTATATATATATATATATATATATATATATACACTTTAGATTTATGTAAATAAGGAAAAGATCGTTAATATAAAAGTAAAATAACGATTTTATCAAGTGGTCAGCATGGAAAAAATAACCTTCAATGGTAATAATTATTAAAATTATAAATTAGGGTATCTACGAGATACCACCATGCTAAAAATAGCAGCCATGATCTGACTCTAAAACCACCTTAATTGTCTATATATCAACACGGAGAGAAAACAAAGCGACAATATGAAACTAGTAAAAGATTATTGGATAATTCTAGATCCGGATTTCTGACTTTGCATTTATGAATGCTTTGCCTCGTCAGTAGAATACACACAGAAGAGAAACATAAATACATATATATATATATAAATACAACATACGAATACTTACATATACGAACGTATACCTAGATATATATGCACGTATGCATCATGGCCAGTTCAAAATGCCCGCTGCATTTTGTCTGTTTATTTCTCTTATTCCTATCGGTTGAAGAGCGTGGTCGTTTCCAATGCCGCCGAAGTGTCTCCCGTGCAGGTAGCACGTAAAGACAGCTTTTGGTCGTGACCGTTGCCAGAACCGCCTGACTGGCCCTCATGCCGGAGACACGTAAAAATCCCCACTACACTCTCGGTGTGGTTGGCGTTAGGAAGAGCATCCAGCTATAGAAAGCTTGCCGGATCAGATTGAGCCTGTTGCAGCCGCTGGCTCACTATTCCTCAGTCAAACCGTCCAACCCATGCCAGAATGGTAAGCAGACGTTAAATAACGATGATGATGATGATGATGATATATATATATATATATATATATTATATATTATTATATTAATATATATATATATAATATAACGGGAAGCTTTATGAAAATAAACAAAAGACGAAGGCAGGTGGAAGACAAACGAACAATTGTATTAGTATGGCGCTCAGGAATATAAATAAAACATCTTTAACGTTTCGAGCCTACGCTCTTCAACAGAAAGACACAGAGAGAGAAAAACAAGAAAAGGAGAATAAAAAAAATGCGTGCAGTAGCTAACGAATCACATGGCGATCTATATATATATAATATATATATATATGAGTAATATAAATGGAGTTTAAAGCAGGTGTAATCAAATATTTTTTACCTCGACATGTTTCGAAATTCCACTGATACTATTCTACCCTGGTAACTATTTATTTTTTTTTTCCGTGTTAATTGTTAACAAGGGAAAAATACACTCATCTATATATATATATATATATATATATATATATATATATATATATATAGATATATACGCATACACACACACACACATTATTATATATATAGACATACACACGCATGAACAGATATACTTATATAGGCACCTACATATACATGTATAAGTATACGCACTAATACACCTGTTTGTTCTCTCACCTGTCTTAACGTCATATTTTCTGTAAGTTTGAACTGTATATATATATATATATATACATACATATATATGTGTGTGTGTATGTGTATGTGTGTGCTAGCATCCATGCATATTTATAGAAGCACGTACACACGCACCCACACCCTTTATGCATGCACACAGTGTAACCATGTAATGAACACTTTGAAGAAAAACAAGGGAAGTTTGAAAAGCAAAGAACCTGATTGCATCCTTCATTTTGCATCAATTAGTGGGAAAATTATTGAAAAATTCTAAAACAGAAAACCTCCCCTCATGGCCATTAATCGTTCGTTGTGTTTTACGAGGAGAGGTGGAAGGGGTCCGGATTGATATATTGAATATCAACGAATCGTTAAATCAACAAATAGTTAACAGAGAAAAATTGTTCGCTAACAAGTCGACCTGGAATAATACACGCTTACCCAGCAATAATTTAGTGGTTCCTGTTAGAGAAAGCAAGTATGAGGTTTCTTTTTTTTCTTTTTTCTTTTTGAGAACGAATTTGCATCGATGTTGTTTTGTTTTTCTCAAAATGAAAGCCTTATTCCATTGTTATGGCTTTCCTACAGATTATAGAAATCACTCTTACTCTCTGCGATCGAATTCAGGATCGTTTTTATTACGTTTGTTTTGTGTGCGTGTATATGCTTTTCAATATTTCATTGACTATTGACGTAATTTATACAAACTAATGTATACATACGCACATACACACACATATATATTTATATCTATATGTACATACACACACGCATATATGTATGTACATATATACATATATACATATATA
>NC_043001.1:103709449-103711949 GCF_006345805.1 Octopus sinensis | reverse complement strand
ATTTGGAATTTTTTCCAATAATAATAATGTTTATGACTTGAGGTGTTTTCCTTGCCTCAACGTTTGTTGTCCTCTTCAACAATGATATATATATATATATATATATATATATATATATATATTATATATATGTATGTATGTATGTATGTATGTATGTATGTATGTATATAAAACATAAAGGTGTCAGATCTTGTTTACACGTGGTTGTAAATGATTAAGAAAGAAAAATATGTAAAAACGCACAGGAGGTTTGTATAATTAGATTTATGCTAATATTAATATCATAATGACAACAAAGAGTTGTATTATAACATTAGATAATAAACTGGGAGTACCGGTTTCGCGTCTTACACTTAACAAACTTGCAAAGTCTTAGATTTAACTCATGGGAACGCCATTTTTGTTGTCATTATATTAATACTAGCATAAATTTTATTATACAAACCTCCTGTGCGTTTTTGCATATTTTTCCTTCTTAAATATATATATATATATTTCTTTACTACCCACAAGTGGCTAAACACAGAGGGGATAAACAAGGACAGACAAACGGATTAAGTCGATTATATCGACCCCAGTGCGTAATTGGTACTTAATTTATCGACCCCGAAAAGATGAAAGGCAAAGTCGACCTCGGCGGAATTTGAATCCAGAACGTAACGGCAGACGAAATACGGCTACGCATTTCGCCCGGCGTGCTTACGGTTCTGCCAGCTCGCCGCCTTAAATATATACAGAGTGTCCCCAAAAAATGTATACACATAGTGGTTCGGCAAAAGAGAACGATAGAATAAGTACTAGGCTTACAAAGAATAACAAATTTACAATTATTTAAGGTGTGTATACATTTTTGGGGGACACCCTGTATATATGTGTGTGTGTGTGTGCGTGTGTACAAAGACAAATACACAACACACGTATATATATATATATATATACATATATATATATATATATGTATGTATGTTTGTATGTATGTATTTGTATGAAAGCGTTAAACGCCAAAATAAATTCTTCAACATATAATTGTAATAAATGTCCAATAATAGCATCTATCTTCTGCTAACGCTTCTTTACAGTCGCACTTAAAACAACATTCAATGATTTCTAAGTAGAATATTAGAATACAAGCTGTCCGTATTTAGGCATTTCACATCAGAGGTCACTTCAAAGAAAGAGCACATTGTATATTTCATATATTCATAAAAATTAATGTTTAATTGTTTTCAAAAATATTATGAAAAAAACCAGAAATTTTTATTAATAAAATATCAATGGCGAAATCGAAGATAAATATAATAAGCTAGACTAAAGTGAAAATAAGATGAGAATGAAAAAAATTCGATTTGCTTTGAAAGAGGTTTTAGTGGTAAGAATTTATATGTAATTTGAGATTTATATTTGTGAGAGCAGTGTTTAATATAATAAAGGAATTGATTGGCCTATTAATGTCATCGTTTGCGGTTTTATTTACACTAAAATTCGATCGTCTTTAAAAGCTATAATCTTAAGAGCATAGATTTCCTTCAACTACGAACTTAGTCGAAACAAAAGTCTATTTCAAAACATGATATTATGATAAATGTGTGTGAGTATGTATATATATATATATATATATATATATATATATATATGGAGAGAGAGAGAGAGAGAGAGAGAGAAAGAGAGAGCGAGAGAGAGACAGTGAGGGAGAGGGAGATATTTAACGCCGGTTGTCTAGCGGTGGTGGGGTACGTAATGACACACACACACACACATATACATACACTCACACATACCAAATCACACAAACATACACACACGCACTGATACGATGGCCTTCAAATTCACAAGCCTTTAGTCGGGCCGAGATTATAGTAAAAGACACTCGCCTAAGGTGCCACAGTGGGACGGAACGCAGAGGAATGTGGTTGGGAAGCAAGCTTCTTACCACACGGCTACTCCGGCGCCTATATGTATGTATATATGTATATACACACACACATATATATATTATATTATATTTTATATATGGTTCAAATGTAAGAAACAGAAAACAGAGACAGGCGCAGGCATGGCTGCGTGGTAAGGAGCTTGCTTCCCAACCAACTCGTGTGTACCGTTGGCGTTTTTTTCCTCTGTCTTCCCTTCTCTGGATCTTTCCTTCTCCTATGTTTCCGACGAAGAGCTCCACTCGAAACGTTAAACTCTCCTTCTTTCCTTCTTTCCTGAGCGTCCAATAATACTATACTTGTTCCACGTCCTCGCGTTGTTGTGTTTTTTTTGTGCTTTCTTGTTTGGATTAACTTTATATACATATATATATATATACATATATATATATATATATATATATATATATATATATATATATATATATATATATATATATATATATATATATAGAGAGAGAGAGAGAGAGAGAGAGAGAGAGATAGAAAGATACATATATATATATATATATATACATACGTGTGTTTGTCCCCCACATCGCTTGACAACCAATGTCGGTGTGTTTGCG
>NC_043001.1:103694449-103704449 GCF_006345805.1 Octopus sinensis | reverse complement strand
ACAATATTATCAGAGAACGTGTAGGGTCAATTAAATTATGTTACCATTTTAACACAGATTTTTACTTTAGTTCAAAAGGCAATAATTGTAATGTGATGATCATTATGAGGCCGTATGAAGTAATCCAACGTGGGACCGATTCACTTGGATCTAAATTAGAAAAAGCATACAGTGACGCATGAAAAAAGATTCCCTACCCTTAAGATACAAAAGAAAGTTCCTTATAAAAAAAAATCCAAAAACAAAAAAGAGACAACAAGCAAACGGCTATTTAAATTTTCAAAGAACGGAACCCAGATTTTCGAAATTTTAGTATTTATTAATGACGCAGATTATTTCAGATGTTCTCGCATTTAGTTATTCTTATTTCTTTATTGCCCACAAGGGGCTAAACACAGAGGGGACAAACAAGGACAGACAAAGGGATCAAATACCACGAATGTCAACTCTGTCAAATATTTCGGAGTCAAACAACATGTTCCAATCCAGGATAGTGGAACTGCTGGAGGATCGAGCAAGATGCCTTCTCGTATCTGTTGGGGGTTCTTTGTGTTCTGGTAGTCTCACCTGAAACGACACTGAGGCCAGAAGGTGTCGGCCCAAGTTACCAGGCTTTCCTGTGAGATAAATATCCGCTAACATGGAGAGGGCAGGCTTGTATGCGTGGGCACTTCCGAAAATTATTTTGCGTCGATCTTAACATTCATAAGCACATGTATGGTCAACGCTGACCGACAGATGCCCGAAGCATTTAGGAATATGTGGTTTTTGTACAGACACACACAGACACACACACACACACATACACGCACATACACACATACACACACACACGCTCTTTCATATAGACATATAGTTTTATACACATAGACACACACACATGCATTCAAGAATATATGCGTGTGCGTCTGTGAGTGAGTGTATGCGTGTCGCATATAATACATATAATGTGTGTGAAATTTATCGCCAAATTATTCTCAATTACTCCCAGTTAATAGAATTAGTTTTGGGTCAACGTCCATTTGCTACTCCTACGGCCCCTTTCAGTCTTTCGTTATACAATAGCCTGTTATACCGGAACCATAATTAGGCAATAACTTATCAATATAGCCATTATTGTAATGACCGTCTTCTAATCTATTTGAGAAGCAACACTGAAGCCTATTAAATCGCAGCTCGAGAAACTGACGTTTTACACAAATCATATCACGACTAAAAGAGCTGCATTATGTGGTGTTCTTTAGACCTGGCTTTGATTGGGAAGTCACGATTAAAAATTTAAATTATCAATTATTAATGACACTTATTCAATGTGTCATGTCTTTATACATACATACATACATACATACACACATGCATACATAAATAATTACATACATACATACATACATATATATATATACACACACATACATATATACAGATATATATATTATGCATATATGCGTGTGTGTATGGGTGTGTGTGTATATATATATATATGAATGAAAATATTTATATATATATATATACATACACACATACATAATTATACCTATGTACATACAGAGACCCACCCGCCTACAGACGTACATGTTGTTATGGGTGTGTTTGTGTGTGTGCATGTGTGCGTGTATTTGTGTGTGAGCTTATGCGTGTGTGTGTATCTGTATACAATACGGAGAGGTTCTAAATGTAAATTCTATTATTTGCTGATATAAAATAAACAAAGTAATTCCATTGACTTCAGGTAAAACACCTGTTCAATTGATGAAGAGAACCTTTTGTTTAAATTCCAAAACTATTTTTCTGTGTTGTATGCTTGTAGCCTTATATGGGATTGCGACGCACAGTTGCAGCTTAACAGTAAACATGCATTAGCTGATGCATCAGTGCTGCTGAATGAGTCATGCAATGAGAAAAAAAGAAAGACAACGGTGAAAATATTTCTTCAGTGTAATTTAGACTTTCACAAGAACTAATGACCTACATTACAAGACAAATACTTTTGATTCACCACCCTATTAGGCTGACGCGTTTTTCAAAAGTAAAAAAAAAGATGAAAAAAGCATTTAGAAAGTTTAGTAGATACATAATTTTATATCAATATTCCTAGTGATCTGTGCATCCGGCATCGAAAAAGATTGAACAAAAAATCCAGAACAGAACCTAAAGAAATTTTCTGTATTTCCTCCTTAAGTCGCAGAAGGAAGTTGTGGAGTAGATTCCTAGTTGTATACCTATGTATCCTCCTGCCTTGAAATCCCTGACTCATGCTCTATCGATTTTCTCACAGCTGCATTTCTTACACTTTACGCCATTATCTCTCTTCAACTTGTCACTATGTATATAAAACACTCTAAACTACTAGAATAGATTCGCCTAAAATATATTCACTCTTTTGAAGAAAGAAAAAATAAATGAAATCAGTCATATTTTTAATGTTAAATTCTCTATAATCATTGATACATAAATTATTTAATTACTTTTTATTCAGATTTTTCTTTTGATATTTCCGCAAATTAGATCAGTCTTTTTAACAAAGCCATTTTTGTAACGTATATATATATAGTTAATGTGCTAATGCGCTTAGTTTATTATGTATAATTATCTTTAACTAATAATAGTTTGCGTTTTAAATCCACTCTAAAATAAAACTATATTTAGTTCAATTCTAATAAAAATTTAATTGTCGCCAAACATTGTTCAGTTTTATATAAAATTTGATGTATAAGGTATATTTATTTAATAGGTGTTCACAGCATAGAGATAGGCTATCAACCATGTTAAGCAGTTTCAATTCCCCGCGAAAAACTTATAAGCTGCACTGAATCCTTTTATCAAGATCTGAACATTAATTCTACTTTTCCTTTTAATTCTTTTCCTTTCTGTAAACAAACGCTGGATTTACGTCGATAAACTCATCCATGAAAAGGCGGCGAGCAGGCAGAATCGTTAGCACGCCGGGCGAAATGTGTAGCTGTACGTTGTGAGTTTAAATTCCGCCGAGGTCGATTTTTGCCTTTCATCCTTTCGGAGTCGATAAATTAAGTACCAGTTACGCACTGGAGTCGATATAATCGACTTAATCCGTCTTTCTGTCCTTTTTGTCCTCTTAGTTGCTTAAAGAAAGATAAATCTTTCTATACTCGGTATTGACCTTCTAACATGAAGATGAAGTCACAAATTATGTCCCCGAAAGATCTTTGCCATGTGAATTATTTAGCAAAGAGTTTAGAGCAATAGGCCCCCTTGGGCATTGAGGGATATATAATCAGTTTTGACCACTTCAGTTTTGTATATATTTCTTTACTACCCACAAGGGGCTAAACATAGACGAGACAAACAAGGATAGACAAAGGGATTATGTCGATTACATCGACCCCAGTGCGTAACTGGTACTTAATTTATCGACCCCGAAAGGATGAAAGGCAAAGTTGACCTCGGCGGAATTTGAACTCAGAACGTAGCGGCAGACGAAATACCGCTAAGCATTTCGCCCGGCGTGCTAACGTTTCTGCCACCTCACCACCTTATTAGTTTTGTATATTTTTGAAATCACATCATTTCTGTATATAATAAATTAAAGGAGCACTCCGTCGGTCACGACGACGATGGTCCCAGCTGATACGATCAACAGAACAGCTTACTCGTGAAATTAACGTGCATGTGACTGAGCACTCCACTGATACATGTACTCTTAACGTAGTTCTCGGGGAGATTCAGCGTGACACAAAGTGTGACAAGGCTGGCCCTTTGAAATATGCCACCTCACCACCTTATTAGTTTTGTATATTTTTGAAATCACATCATTTCTGTATATAATAAATTAAAGGAGCACTCCGTCGGTCACGACGACGATGGTCCCAGCTGATACGATCAACAGAACAGCTTACTCGTGAAATTAACGTGCATGTGACTGAGCACTCCACTGATACATGTACTCTTAACGTAGTTCTCGGGGAGATTCAGCGTGACACAAAGTGTGACAAGGCTGGCCCTTTGAAATACAGGTACTTCTCATTTTTGCCAGCTGAGTGGACTGGAGCAATGTGAAATAAAGTGTCTCGCTCAAGGACACAACGCGTCGCCGGGAATTGAGCTCACGACTTTATGATCGTGCCTTCACGCAATAGATTTATACATATTGATAAGAAAAACACTTCTGCCGTCTGTCTGAATCGGAAGATATACTGTCTCGGGTTCTGGTCGTCAACTTTTATAGAGTATATCCAAGAACGACATTTATAAATGAGAGGTAAGTGACCTGGTGAAAGCATTATATCTCTTGACTAAATCCATAGAAATATCTCGTGTTTTCCCGTCACATTTTCCATTAAAATCCTGTCGCGCTTGATTTCGATTTTAATCGCTTCTACTCCGTCAATTAACAATAGCTTTTCGTTCAGTAATTAACCTTGTGGTTCGTCCGTAGACAGTTGTATGTACCGGAGGAGCTCGCGTGTTACCACGTCGGACGAAATATCTTCACGTTCAAAACCAACTGGAGTTCACTTCGTCTTTTAATCTTTATTTATTGATAGATAAATACCAGTTATGTATTGATTCAATCAAATGGACGAACTCATCTTAAACACAGACGTGTGACCAGTTCCAATATGATTATATGGACGTTATGCTATTTTTTATTACTGGACACGTTTATGATCTTAGGTAGGAGAATGTGAAAAGAAGCCTATGATTTCTACTATTCTCCATCAATATTCCAAGTAAATGTTCACCTCTTCTTTTTCGAATATTCTGGTATTCATGTTCTTAATTATGTTTATATTTCTAAATAATCTTTAGAATATGTTATAGACAGCGAACGTATCATGAAAACAAAACCCAGCGCTGATTGAAGCGGTTGTATTCAGAAGCCGACGTGCTTGTTAAACCTACACATTTAGCTCGAGGTGAACATCTTTACATCTTTTAAGAAATTATTTTATCAGGTTGTATTCATGTTGGAACAAATGTAATTTATGGTTTCCAATTTGATGAATTCTCAAGAGAAATATTCCGTTGTAGCTCGGTTGGACATTTTTAGTTGAAGCTTCTTTCTTTTTATTCTTTATCCTTTATTTTGGCTTCGCTTTTGATACATTATATCTCAAGATTTCTATCTCCTCCATCACATCTCGCACGTAAATGTTTGAAATAATAGCACTTCATTATTATATCAATATTTCTTTATGAAACCTCTTTATTTTATAATTACATCTACCAACCAACTTGGAATTTTGAGATTCGGTCTGAAGATGCTATCAGTGTTATTATAAACGCATTTATAAATAACTCATGTCAGCAGAATTACAGGATGTGGTGAATCGCTGATCGACGCTTAGATAAAACGACAAGCTAACAGTCGCATGATCAAAGCTCTTACTAACAAAACGTCGTAACCGTGCAGATGTCGTTCATATCTCGTTAGAGCTGGCTCAGGTATTGTTTGCTGAGCAACAACAGCACTTTATAAATATTAAGTGCTTTGCTTGCTAGTTGTTGTACAGAGATGAAAATTTGCTGTGCATCAGTAAATGATAAGTGAAAACCACATCGATGTAAAGACTTCGAGGTACTTCCGTTTCGTGTTACCTCCAGGTGATATGAAAGCGATTTCAAACACCGCCCCCACTCGAGATTATTCTGAACCCGGCTTCAACTACTACTAGTACTACTTTCGGGGTCGATAAAATAAGTACCAGTTACGCACTGGGATCGATATAATCGACTTAATCCGTTTGTCTGTCCTTGTTTGTCCCCTCTGTATTTAGCCCCTTGCGGGTAGTAAAGATATAGGTATTTCGTCTGCCATTACGTTGTAAGTTCAAATTCCCTCAAGGTCGACTTAGCCTTTCATCCCTTCGGGGTCGATTAAATAAGTACCAGTTATGCACTGGGGTCGATATAATCGACTTAATCCGTTTGTCTGTCCTTGTTTGTCCCCTCTGTGTTTAGTCCATTGTGGGTAGTAAAGAAATAGGTATTTCCTCTGTCTTTACGTTATGAGTTCAAATTCCGTCGAGGTTGATTTTGCCTTTCATCATTTCGGAGCCTATAAATTAAGTACCGGTTGCGCACTGGAGTCGATCAAATCGACTGGATCCCTCCCCAAACATTTCGGGCCTTGTGACACGAGCAGAAAAGAATATGTGTATGTATGTGTACACATATACGCATACATACACGTATAAAAAATATAAGCTGGTGATTTGTGGCAATATAAGCAAAAATGTTGATTTTAAAACAAAAGATTCGGTTCTTGTTTTTTTGCAGAAAAAAAAAAAAAAAAAAAAATAAGAAAAAATTTGTCTGAAAAATTGAAGCTGAGAAGTTCAGACCATTCAAATTATTTTATTATAAGAAAATGAAGGTTAATGGGGATGACAAGCAGAGAACAATGACAGCAGAAAGTAGAATTAAGAAACGATAACAATATTGAAAACTCTTGTAACAACAGCAGAAATGTTTTACAATTTTATTTATGTATTTAATTAGGTTTCTGTTTTATATCAGTAATTATGTTTGAAAGAAAGTGTCGACGTGAAAATCAATAACAACAATGTGTTGTTAGTGTGTCATGGTTTTGTGAAGTTATTCGCTGGTTTTGTTGTTTTTGTGGGTATTTTTAGAGTATATTTATTATTATTATTATTATTATTATTATTATTATTATTATTATTCCTGTTGTTTTTTGTTGTTTTCTTTCTTTAGTTATTTGCATTGGCCAGGTAGATTTATGAACAAATGAGTTTTAGCTATAATCATTATATATATATATATATATATATATATATATATATATATATATATATATATATATATATATATATATTGGTAAAAACGGTAAGATAACAAAAGAAAGAAAGAGACCTCAATATTATGTAAATAGAGGAAATTTATCTATAAAATAATATGTTACAATTACTCAATGTAAGCGTATGACTAGCCATGTTTTACGTGTTTACTATGAAATTTTAATCTTATTTTATTTTATATAATTATAACACAGTAATTTCCCTTTATATAACGGTATTTTTTCATAGCGTTTTTTTCAGATGGCCAGATAACCGAAGAGATGGTGTTGTGGATTTCCACTTCGGCATCTGAAACTCAAAGTTTTATCTTGACTATTGAGTAATTGTAACATATTATTTTATATATATATATATATATATATATATATATCTATATATATATATATATATATATATATAGAGAGAGAGAGAGAGAGAGAGGAGAGAGAGAGAGAGAAAGAGAGCGAGAGAGAGAGAGAGATTGGAGACAGCTATTCTTTGTATAGAATATACTTCGTAATGCTCAGGAGATTTGAACTTGAGCAGGTAGGGGAGTAAATGTAAGGATATGCAAGTAAGGTAAATCGATATACAAAAAATGTACATATGTATACATAAAAAATGTCGGACTTGCATGGAATATAAATGATATCAGGAATTAAAGGGGTTGAGTAAGGGTTTTCCGAGTCCAACAATTGTTTCTGGGGGCTTGGTGGTCCAAAATAATGATTGTAAATTGATTCCATCATCGGATAACACCAGCCTCTGTCTTTAAGGAAGAATTTTGCATTTGAGATGTTGACAGAATGGAGTTGAAACTCCGTTCAGCATCTTTGCACTCCATTCTGTCAACACCTTGTCTCGCGTTCTAGCACCACAGTAGTCACATATTTTGTATACAGAACACAGAGATGCAATTTTTTCTGATGTACAATTATTATTTGGATCATAATTAGGCGCCAAACCCTATTATTGCTATCATTCGTTCCGTTCCTACAGATTGTCTCTGCAAAACTCTCCTTTACTCCATTTTTTTTTTTACTTTACTCCATTTATTCATTTCTCTCTCTCTCTCTCTCTCTCTCTCTCTCCTTTTTCTGCAATCTTATTTCCTAACCTCTTCTGCTTGCTTTTTCTCTCTGTACGCTTTTTCCTTCCTTCTCTTCAGTTTTATTTCTATGTTTTTACCATCTTCTTCTCTTGTCCTTCTCTCATTTTCCTTCTCATTTGCAATTATATTTTTTATATTTTTATATCCCTTTCGCTTTCATCTAATATTTTCTTATCATTATGCGTTTATATTTTTTGGAATTCTCATTCTTTTCGAATCTTTTCGATTTTTTTTTGCTGTCTTGTGGTGTTTCATTCGCATCAACATTTCTCTTCTGCTCGTGATTGTTTCTAGAAAAGAGAGCATCATCTGGCTTGTTGTTTGTTTGACCTCACTAGAGAAACAATTACTTTCCTTTCCGTAAGCGCTCGACTGCAAATGGTGAACTGAGGAAGAATAATTTTATCATCAATTTTTGCGATAATTCTCGTCTGCTACATTGTACAAATCATTGATGGCAGCCTATTCAATTTTACCACTGAACGTTCGATCCCTATTAATGTATATTTGATATTCCTGCAGTGAACTGTAAAGAATGAATGGAAGAAAATACATCCAAATATTGCGTATGTTCTCTATTGCTTCTCGAAGCGTTCAGTAACGTGTGAAAACATTGAGAAATAGTGACACAGCTCTCAATATGCAGTTACAAGTATCTTAAAGTATTTAATATTGATAATTTGATTAGATTTCTCAATGTTTTTCAATGAATTTAGTAAGGTACTGTTGCATACTGTTTAAATATTAGATGGCTTCTTCGGAAAGAAAACGACGATTGGTAACGTCAACACCAAAGACTGACAAGGAACTAAACAATCCCAGTTTCCTCTTTAGAAAGCTGTCTTTCTAGTTTAAAGATTGATGACTAGTTAAATATTATTTTGCTGGTAATACAAAAGAAATGAATACTTTAAAAATGATTTTAATAAGATACTTTACCTTCGATTCTGACTTTACACGGCATCTTCGTGAAGAGAATGGAGGTTGATAACGTCATTAAGCAAACGTGATACGATTCGAAGCAATTAGCGTTTCTTCTTTCGAAAGTCATTGTCTGCTTACAACTGGGAAAAGGATTAGCTCGGTTGATTCCGGATAATATCAGCTTATAATCTGTTTGTCAAATATCTACATGAATACGAGGAAGAGAGAAAGAGAGAGGGGAGAGGGAGAGTAGGGAGACGGAAGCAAAGAAGTGATGTGAATGAGAGGACAAAAGAAGAGGAAATACAGTGAGAATAAGAGGCAAACACCAGTGTTGAAAGGAATATGAAAGATAAGAGAGAGAGAGAGAGAGAGAGAGAGAGAAAGAGGTGGATAAAGAGCCAGGCAGGCAGATAGAGAGGGGGGATAGAGAGACAAACAAATATAGAATGATAGAGAGAGAGAGGGGGGATGAGGAGAAGAAGAAAAAAGAAAAAGAGGAAGATAAGAAATAAATAAATAAATTAAGAAAACGAGAATGTGCTTCTTTCAGTTTCCGTCTACCAAATCCACTCACGAGGCTTTGGTCTGTCCGAAGCTATAAAAGAAAACACTTGTCCAAGGTGCCACGCAGTGGGACTGAACCCAGAACTATGTGGTTGAAAAGTAAGCTTCTTACCACACAGTCACTCTTGCGCCTAAATGTGTATATTTTTATATCAATACTTAGTACGATGGTTCAATTACTCGTTCTGAAAACGAAAGCGGGGTGGGATGATCAAGAGAAGGGAAATGTCGTAGAATAAGCAACCTGTAACCGAAGATGATTCTCCTGGGCTGCTCCATAATTAAATCCAACGCATACGCAGACGCATACGCATAGCCGTTCACACACAATCACCCTCACACACACAAATACAAACACATACACACATGTACGCACACACACACACACACACACACACACACACACACCACACAACATCACACACAATCCCACACACACTCACTCACTCACATAAACACACTCGCATACAAACACACATACTCACATACACATTCACACACATGCACACACACACATGCACATACATACACACAACCCCTCCCCCCCCCCCACACACACACAAATATATTTCAAACCAATGAGGAGGTTCGCCTTTGGACGTGTAACATTCTAGAAATA
>NC_043001.1:103659449-103691949 GCF_006345805.1 Octopus sinensis | reverse complement strand
CTTACGAGGTTTTTCACGCTGACTACTGATAATTTCTTTTAAAGATTTTATCCTCAATTGTTAATATATATATATATATATATATATATATATATATATAATATATATATATATATATATATATATCATATTATGTTCCTCGTGTATTTTATATTCCCATTTTCTTCGATTCTGAATTTGTACTCTTAAGACTTTAATCTTGTGTCTTCTGCAAACTTTAATTCCACCGCGAGAACTTAGAATAATCACTCTAATAAATCCACCCTAATTACAACCTCTAATATAAAGTGGCTCTCTTCTCTAATTTACTGGATATTCGCTCAAATTCTAAACGCAAGGGAAGATTTCACCACACAACCCGATCCACACACAATTTATTTCGCTTACTGATATTTGCATATGTTCTACAAAATTCCGGTTTTTCCTTTTTTAATGATGACGTTCTATCGTTCTGCTCCACAGCGATGAAACTGTAACAATGCAAGCAGAAATGAATTTAATCCGTTTCATACGCACACATCCACTCTATAACGCTGCGTTTTCTCTGTCACTTTCAATGCGATCAGACGCTGATAGCTATTCAAATACATTAGACTCCCACACGAACAAAATACCGATTTCTCATTGCAGTGCTCTTCCCTCCCATTACCTCCTTTTAGTAGCTTTATCATGGAATTTCTCCAGAACATTGAGAATAAAGTAACTCTAGAATTATACAGCTTCATGTTTCCGATTGCTATACTTGTGTTTGGTCTTTTCTCCCCGTTTAAACATTAGAGTATGTCAACAAAAAATAAATACCGCTCCCATAAGGAAAACCATATATTTTGCCCTGTTATTTCATACGCATTTTTTTTCTGAACGAAATAGTCGGAATATACAAGCATGTGTGATGTGAATAAGTGGTTCTCCTTTAAGCCAGATATATGCAACCACAAACGCTTATATTCTTTTCTAATCCAGACACAAGGCCTGAAATTTTTGTGGAGGAGGCCAGTCGATTACATCGACCCCAGTATGCAACTGGTACTTAATTTATCGACCCCGCAAGTATAAAAGTCAAAGTCGACCTAGGCGGAATTTGAATTCGGAACGTAAAGACAGACGAAAACCGTGAAGCATTTTTTCTACTCTAGGCACAAGGCCCGCAATTTAGGGGGAAAGGGGATCAGTCGATTACATCGTCACCAATATGCACCTGATACTTAATTTATCGACCCCGGAGGGATGAAAGCAAAGTCGACCTCGGCGGAATTTGAACTTAGAACATAGTTAAGCATTTCGCTCGGCGTGCTAACGTTTCTTATTTCTTTATTGCCCACAAGGTGCTAAACTTAGAGGGGACAAACAAGGACAGAAAAAGGGACTAAGTCGATTACATCGACCCCAGTGTGTAAGTGGTACTTAATTTATCGACCCCGGAAGGATGAAAGGCAAAGTCGACATCGGTGGAATTTGAACTCAGAACGTAACGGCAGACGAAATACCTATTTCTTTACTACCCACAGAGAGGACAAACAAGGACAGACAAACGGATTAAGTCGATTATATCGACCCCAGTGCGTAACTGGTACTTATTTAATCGACCCCGAAAGGATGAAAGGCAAAATCGACCTCGGCGGAATTTGAACTCAGAACGTAACGACAGACGAAATACCGCTAAGCTCACCGCCTTCCCAAATGTTTATATTACTGGAGAAGAAAGCGATGTTCTTCTTTTATATTTCCTACGTTGGCCGATTTGGCAGAATAGGAGATAACCAGCTGAGGTTTGTGTAGCTTTTAAATTTTCCCTGATCCAATATTTGGGTGAGCAAGGGGTAACTTTGATGGATCACTTATTTTATGGTGTGATGTGTTTTGTTGGATTCCACTCAGGATGAAGAACATCAAATTACGACATCGGAATGGCTTCTTCAACATTGGCAAAATGATAGCATTTGTAGTTTCGACCCCGTCACCCCGTTTTGGTAAAACTCGGTCAACATTTACAATTTTTAAATATGTTCAAAATCAGGTCGGCCTCCTTCTCGAAAATTGGGTTGTATTTATAAATGTAAGTTAATTGCCAATTCTTTGGTTCAGAATGTGACTAAGTAGGAATCGCCATGTGCTCAGTAAACTGCTCTCATATATATAAAAAAAAACCTCGTTAAAATGACTTCCAAAATGCAACTTTCTACTTTGTAGAGAGAAAAAAACAACCAGGACTCATACATACACCATACGCACGCGCACAGACAAACACACACACATACAGACACACACGCACACACACACTCGCACAGACACACACACACACATATGTGTGTGTTCATACACACACACTCACACGTACTTGGCTTCATTACTTGATTACTCTTAGTAGCAGATCTAATAAGTGTCGACTTTTGAAAATATCTGAAATCTCTGAAGCTTGTGTTGTATATAAGAAATGATTTCGAGATTTTTCTGTGACATCCTCCTCCCCGCCCAACACTTCCATTTCTCCATCATGTGTTTTTTTAACATCTATCTCTGTTCGTTAATCTAAATACCTCTCACCTACATTCTTCATTCATTTATTTATTCATTCATTCATTCATTCTATCACTCAATCCTTTATCTATCCATTCATTAATATTTTTTTATACATAAGCCTATTTTATTGTACGCATCACCATATAAATTTATATTGCTTTTATTGAATGTAAAGCTATTCACTTTGTTGCCAAAATGCACACACACACTTGTGCATGCATGTGCAAACACATACACACATACGGCGTTGATTGTATACAAGTGCGTTTCTTTTTCTCCATTTTCTTTCTCCTTGTCCATGCATTCTTGCAGAGGAGTGTGCACGTGAAGCGCAGAGATATTTCCTTCTCTTTACCATTTCATGAGTGTCAACATAACACATTGTGTTTGTTGCTTTACCCCGTCTCCGCTTATAATTTGATAAAGTATTTTTTTATTTATGTGCATATACGTGTGTGTGTGCGTGAGTGTGCGCATGTGTGTTTGTGTATGTATATAATATACTACCTATCTCTACGTCTCAAGGAAAGAGGGATTTGTAGAATAACATTTTCATTGACAGCAAACTTTTTCGTAATTGATTTATATATCCAGACTTACATCTGCATGTATTCATCTAATCCTGTATATATATATATATATATATATATATATATATATGGATCTTTATAAATATATATGTATTTATATATATAGTAAACAGCAATGGCGATACCGGTTTGACTTTGAATCTCTTTAACAATCAAAATAATGAATTTAATTCCTCTTAATTCTACCTCAGTTCATCTAATTGCATTTATTTATTGCTACTTTTCATAAAAAAGCCTTTATTTTTTTATATTCAATGTGCATTTTCGCTTTTTTTCTCCTTACTTTCCCCATATCTTTTTCCCGTGTAGTTTCTCTTTCTCTCTCTCTCTCTCTCTCTCTCTCTCTTCTCTCTCTCTCTCTCTCTCTCTCTCTCTCTCTGTATATATATATATATATATATATATAGTTTATGTGAAAATACTTTATGTGGCTAGACGATATAGCGTCTAGTTTTCAGAATATTGGCAAACAATCTTTTTTTCATTTTGCCCTTATTTATAATTGTATAATTTTCACGTTACAAGGTATTTTTATATGCCGGTCACTGATAAAATTTTTTAATAAATTTTTATCCTTATATTGGAAGTATAATCAGTTGAGGTGTGTTCTGTTAAGAACGTATTAGGGAAAAATAGAGCTCGTTCACTCTTAGAATTCCCAATTAGCCGGTAGTATTCTTATGGTATGCTACCAATTCTAGTCTTCGGTATTCCTCGTGTGTGAAAATGAAAAGTAAAAAGTAAAAGAGTCGAAAGGAAGAGTAAGAACGGTTAGGCAGTTTTTTAATAATCACTACAAATGTTTCGATACATACAGATTAACGTATATACAGGATTTAAATTTAAATTACGTTATGTAACAATTTACCTGTATAACAAGATCCATATAGATCTCATCAGGCGACATTTAATTGCTGTCTCCATAAGTAAATCTAGATTTTCATGCTACAACATCCATGACTCCTTTGAAAATAAATATCGCCTGAGGAGATACATATGGATCTTCTTATACAGGTAAATTCTTACATAATTTAATTTAAATTTGAATTGAAATTTAAATCCTGCATATACGTGGATCTGTATGTATCGAAGCATTTGTAGTGATCATTAAAAAGCTGCTTAACCAGTCTTACTCTTCCTTTTGACTCTTTTTAACTTTTTACTTCATATATATATATATATATATATATATATATATATATATATGCATGAATCTTCATAAATATATATATCCTTTTATCCGTTTACTGGTTTCAGGCTGGGGCCATGCTGAAACACCGCCTTCCGGTGTTTTGGGGTCTCCTTTTGGTATTGTTTTTGGTGAAGAAGTGAATTGGACGGAGCTCCTCTTCTTTGTGCCTCCTGCGGTGTTGTGGACCGATATATATTGATAACAAGGAGAATGAAGAATCTGAACATTCAAACTTTATGTTCATTTCCAGATGGCTTCTTCATAATATTTCTCCGACACGTGTTTCGATCGTACTGATCGCATATTGTTGCATATTCAATTTATGCATTATTAGTGGTTGACAGAATTCTACCAAATGAAATAATAGCAGAATCACTGTAAATGGTTTTTTTGCTGCATGGGTTTTAAACTATGTTAAATCATTTCGAATGTCCTTTATTTTGAAGTTCATGAATGCATCTGATGAAACCGCTTTCTTTACAACGATGTAACGTTTCCGTCAATCAATTAAAGGAGTCGTTAGAAACGACCGTAATGCATTGACACGTTCTTTCACTCACTGATTCTTTGTCTTTTTGTCTTCTCTTTTCTCTCTCTGCGTCTTTTTCCCTGTTTTTCTTCGTATTTTCTTCTTTATTATGCCCACACAATCTACATAGATTTCGAACTCACTTCCAACATTATTTTATCAATTCCTCCTTCTGCTCTGACCACAAATCTCTCTCATTTGTTTTAATTCTTCAACCGAGAATTTGCATACATCTATCATCTTTATTTCTAAAGAGGGTCGCGTAAACATTAATCGTGTTTTTACTTCCACATCGTACTTGATGCTCTATTATTTGGGGCTTTGTTTCATCGTATTTTTAACATGATTCATAAATGCTTTATACAAGCCAAAAATAGTTCTTTTATTTGACTTCACCGTAAGAGGACACATTGTTTTTTAATCTTTGTTTTTGATGTGGTTACTAGTTTTTACACTACTTCCCGTGTCTTTGCTTCTCCTTTGTTGCATCTCCTAAGTCGCTACTGAAGCAGCAGGTCTATCTCACCGCGTTGAAACTACCAGATTCCTTAGCAAAATAGCTGTCGAATGCTAGAGTCTTGTTTTATATTTGTTACATGTTTTTATCCATTGCACGCATATGTGTGTTTGCATGTGTTAAGCTCCTGTGTGTGTGTACTTAACTACACACATATATATGCACACACAGGTGCAATTCTAACGAACATGCATACATAAATTGGCGACATAATATTTTCCCGTTTAATGCTTTTCTCTCTTCTCTTAACACTAATTCCTACCAGGAGACACTAGACGGCCTATTCCATTGTCCACCTACAATACATAACAACAAACTCATGATATCCATTATAACTCTTCTATACCGCGCACTAAACCCTACACCACCCACCGGAACAATATGATAATTAACTTAATTAAATGCATTAAATATTTCACTCATAAGTCTGTACTCTGACATCAGTAAAAGAAACAATTCTTTTTCACAAATTAATCAAAATTTCACGAACAAATATTCTTACCTGATTAATTGCTGTTTCTCTTCATCCATTCTACCTGTCGGTCAAATTAGACTTGTCCGCCTTCCTATGCTGTTCCCAAAACATGCCGACCAACCAGCGAATTCGCACGAACACATAAACAAACTGACACACTAACTTCTATTAAATCACTGCCTTCAATTGATAGCGAATTTTACACCTGCCAATTGTCTACATACATACACAAATACATACATACATATATTATACACACGTATACACGTATGTATATACATATACATATGTATACACACATGCATATGTATAACTGTTTGTACATCCATATCTATTCATGTGTATACATATACATGTATTTATAAACATTGGCACACAGCCCCCCCCACATATATATATATATCTACATGCATATGTGTATGTATAATCATCTTTCAATCTCTCTATCACCGTTCCTCTGTCTAACTCTCCCTCTTTCTCTACCATATTCTTCTTCTTATTATTATTATTATTATTATGATTATTATTAGTTATAAAGCTTACTTCACAACTAATATAAACATATATACTCTCTTTTATGCATCGAGTTCATTCATTTGTTAGTAAAAGGAATATGAAAATGTGTATATATATATATTGGTGTGTGTATATTTATATATATATGTGTATATGCATGCACACACAATATGCATGATTATATACATGTGTATATTTGTATATACATGTATATATATATATATATATATATACATATATATATATATATATATATATATATATATACACCGAATATATTTACATATATGCATAATACACACAAACGCACACACACAGATATATACATACATATTCGTGTATATGTGTGTATATATATATATATATATATATATATATATATATTCACGACGTCCACACATAGTTACAACACAATCTCCAATTATGTTTTATTTCGTTAAATTGCTATCTTCCATTTATTTCTTTTCCCTGCTCTTCTTATATTTTCGAATTTTGTTTTTGTTTTTCCGTCCGCTTCTTTCCTCTCTACCCGTGTTCAGTGTTGGCCAAAGATAACTGAGAAAGAAGGCGAGTTCCGAGAGAACCTAATTATAGAACTGACATATTAATCTGATGGTTTGTTGCCGATGCGATATCAGGTCTGTGATGCTGGAAATTAACTTGCATTAGTTTGGGGATGATGAACATAAGTCGGAACACATTAAATGGCTGTCAGTTGCTTGGCTCGTGCATTCGACATCATGTGGTTAGTAAAAAAATCGATGATTTCTGCTTGTCTGTAGAAGAATTCTAATGGTGTTCTACTGCGCAGGGTAATTTATGTCATGGTTGGTTATATTTGATAACGAGGTTGGTATAAGCGTTCTCGTCTCGTTAACAGTCACGCTTTCTCTCTGTAGCTGGGTCATTCACCTCTTTTCTGAACAGCGAACGCAGTCCTTCTTGCCGTAAATACGTATCGGAGCGTCTTGCCGTAAATTGGTATCAGAGATGAAAGTTTTGCGCAGTATGGCTGTGTGGTAAGAAGCTTGCTTTCCAACCACAGAATTCTGGGTTCAGTCCCACTGCGTGCGTGACACCATGGGCGAGTGTCTTCAATTATAGCCTCGGATTGACCTACGACTTGCGAGTGGATTTGGTAGACGGAAACTGAAATATTATATATATATATATATATATATATATATATACATACAAAGTTTAGAGGACTGACCACTAAAAGTGGACAGTCTATATGCTAGATATAGACGGCAAAATCGCCATTTTCCACGAAGAAGTGTTCTCAAGAAAAAATTCAGCAAAAAAACAAAGTGTAAAAATAATTTTTAATCGGACTTTTTAAAAATATGCTAGGCCACTGGTTTTAATTGATTTATAATAATTTCTACCCTTATTTAATTTTATATATATATATGTACATGTGTGTATGTGTGTTTTTGACCCCCACCCAACCATCATTTGACAGCTGATGTAGGTGTGTTTACGTCCCCGTAGGTTAGTGGTTCGGCAAAAGATTCTGATAGAATAAGTACTAAGCTTAAAGAAATAAGTCGTCGGGTCGATTTGTTCGACTGAAGGCGGTACGCGATGCTATAGTAGAAAACACTTGGTCAAGGTGCCATCCGGAAGCAAGCTTCTTACCACACCACCACGCCTGCGCCTATATACACGAAATGTATTTATGTTACCGTTGTAATCATAGCAGCCAATTCAGCTATAACGAACAGCATAGAGACAAAGTCAGGGAATATTGGAGTTTTAACGCGGCCAGAAATAGCCAAGTCTCTCTGAGGTCATAAACCAGGACGCTTCAGGATATGCAGTCCTAGATACACGTAGACAGGGATGGAGGCGAATACAAGGCTGTTCATCAAAGACCCTCTCAGTCGGGATTGGTGTAGGCCTAAACAATAATATGAATACACACACGCACACACACGCACACACACACACACGTACGCATGCACGCACACACACACATACACACATAAAAAGTCGCCATGATTGACTGCTAACTCCAAAAGTTCTTTTATTCTCTCTTTGTTTATTTTCTGGTGTTCCTTTCTGTCTCGAAACGGAAATGACTTTCTCACCTTCCCGAGCGTCAAACGAATACACCTGCTTCATCTTTACACACCTGTCTTCATCTTTTGATTTTCTGTAAATGTCAACTACATATATATATGTGTGTGTGTGTGTGTGTGTGTGTGTGTGTGTGTGTGTTTGTGTGTATGTATGTTTGTATGTTTCTATGTATGTATATATAATATACTATAATATGAGTGGCTAATTCGCAATCTTACAGCCTAAAGGCAGAAATATATACGTCACTAATGTGAGAAAAGTAGATCTTATAAGTTGACAAGGCGAGCTGAGTTTAACCCGAGGCGCGGTGAGAGAGCCACCGATGAGCATTAAGAATACGTAAGAATTAAAATGCGAAATCCTCGATGCTCTGGCTATATCTGCAGCTGTAGGGAGTTTGCCTCCCTTGTCAGACATTAAGATAGTGTTTCTGTGGTTATTGAGTTGTTTTGACACTTATTTCTAGCAATGCTGGTGCTGTGTGGAACCCTTTGTCCCTTTAGTGACGTCTATATTTCTGCCTTATTGGTATATAAAACACAACAACAACAACAACAACAAAAATCACACACAGACACTCACAGAAACACATCTATACACATCGCACCAGCACATACACATACACATGCACACACCTATACACACGTACATATTATGGGCATAGGATCATACCTTTCAGTGCAGGGGTCTGTCGATTAAATTGATTCCAGTACTTGACTGGTTCTCAATTTCTTCGAAAACAGACGGATGACCCGAAAGATTTTCGGCTCCGAACCGAAGATACATGATCCAAGTTTTTTAGCGATACTGTGAAAATTCTTGTATAATCCTGACTTAACAGATTTAGTAATAAAATATTCATGAATATTTCTAAGCATGTTTTTCCATGAGTATTTATTAATAAAGAAATGTTCAAGTATTTAGAAAATCACGAATGAGAACAGCAAAGTTTACAATGAAAAACTTCGCCATGATGTCACGAAGAATCCAAAGAATATGAAAATCATCAGTTTTATACGTATCACTAATTATTAATAATAGAGTCGCCAGTGGAACAAATAAGACTGAAGCTTTCTTTTCGAAATCTGGAATTTTTAAGATTGAAAATATTGAAAACAGAAACTTCCATGAAAAGATGCGTCTTCATTTCGTGATATTGAATCATAGAGATTTCTTTAAAGCTGGCATCTTCGGAATCTTAATGGAGATACCCACGCCTTATTCCTACCCGTATTCTTACATCAAACTGTCAGTCCTTCTGACTGCGAAGAATTCTTGCAGAAACCTGCGCTTTGATTTATATTATCACGAATCATTCTTTTGTTGCATTGCATGCCGGTATTGTTTATTCGGTTATGAAATATTCTTGAAATCTCTCAACACACACACGCACGCACACATGGTCACTTACACACTTAGACACAATCACACAAGCTCAAGAACATATATCTTATATTGAATACATGCCTATACATGTGTCTATACATACTAATATCACACACACACACACGCGTATACAAATACATAATTTGGGTATACATACACAGAGTGTGCGTGTGTGGGCATATGTATGTATGTGTGTATGTATGCATGCATGTATGTATGTATGTATGTATGTATGTATATATATATATATATATATATATATATATATATATATATATATATATATATATATATATATATATAAATGGAACAAAAACGCAATAGAGAGCATTAAAACGTTCGGACAGATAGACGATACAAAGGCAGACAAGAGAAACAACAATTAGAAGGACAGGCAAAAAGAAGGCTGGTCATTCTTAGCTTTCTTTCATCAGTCAATATTGACATACATGTCAACAACAAATTGTTGAAATAAATCCTTACTATGCTCAGCTCAAAGAAGCTGGTATTTTTATATCTGAACCGACAAGCTAGAAAAATAGCTATATCATATAGAACAATAGCTTCACCGTATCCAGGTGAGTGTGCGATGGTACTGAAAAGGCCACATGTCAAGTGGAACACGCATTTATCACGGTTCCTTTTGATGTTTGAATAGGTCTCGTTATAGAGGTCTATCAGACGTTTGTGGGGAATGATTGCTGGGATGTTGAGCTGAATCTGTAGTCTTTCTGTTTCTTAACAATTTTAGGCATTCTTGAAGCTCTTTTATGGTAAATATACCAGTCTAGATTGGCAGGTTATCATTTTGCGGTTAGTACTTAGTTCATGAGGCAACCTTGTGATACCGTCAAAAGGATTGTAGTCACATTAGTTTCTGATGCCATTAATCCAGTTCTTCTAGGTTAATGACAGCCAGCTCGTATGTGCAAATGTGGAATTTGACACGGGGATAAGTGATATGTCTAAAGACCTCCCTTGTTCCGTTCAAAAACGTTGTTTTAGTAGCATCAAAGCTGAGTTGATCCGTAAGATCTTTCATGTACTTGCCATTTCTGTGGGTATTTTTGGCTGCAAGTAAAGACTAAATTTACAAGCCCAAGCAGAATATTTATTAAGAGAATTAGAAGACAGTGGGATGATTTCTGCATTGATCAGAATATACATACATACATACATGCATATATACATGTACATAAACTTATATATATATATGCATTGATATGTGCATACAAACACATGCCCAGAAACACACACTCACAGACACAGACACATAGATACACACATACACATAGATACACACATACACACACATCTGCATATGCTATAAAGAAGTTGATGTTTAGTTTTATGTTAAGTTTTTGGCTTTTACTTTGATGCAGTAGAAAATATACATATATATTATGTATATATATATATATATATATATACACATATATATATACACACATATATATATACATGTATATATATATATATATACATATATATATATACATATATGAGTATGTATATGTATATGTCTATGCACAGGGTTGGCCAAAAGTCACCCGTTAGTAAATCAAAATTCCATTTTTACTTAAAATTCCATTTTATTTATTGATTCCAATTAGGAATGTTTAATAATTGAATGCTGTGAGTTAAAATCACCGTTCTTCAACATTTGTTTATTTATTGGCGGAGTCTCTTATAAAATATTTTTTTTTTGTTTTTATCTCGGAATTAAATGGTTCTGACCAACCCTGTGTGTATGCTAATTATATGTATGTATTTATGATGTATATATATATATAAATATATGTGTGTGTGTGTGTGTGTGTGTGTGTGTGTGTGTGTGCATATTATTTGTTTTATTCATTGGGTTCATTAGGTTTTAATTTTTTTCTTTCATTTATTTTCAGAAAAATCGCTGAAGTTTATTTTTACCCAAGCTTTAGGTAAGTTTCTCACCTATTTTAAAAGTAAATAATCAAACCATGCTTATCATACATATTGCTTTAGAGACAATTGTTGTTGTTGTTAGTGGTACATGATCTCAAGATGAGCCCTTTAATGGAACAGACCAGCCTTGATTATGTTATTTTCCTCGCAGACAAATTATACCAAAAGTTCTTTGCGTTTCAAGAAAGCACGATCTAATTTAACTGTCGTTTAAAGCAGAACGCACGAGTTGTTAGTGATTGTTCGACGATGTGTAGGGTACGAAGGTTGAGTCTGGTTATGGCTCTCACTGCCGATGTCTTTGTTACAAATAATTATTATGTAGCCTTGTGGGATTTTGAAATGATAGGTTGAGAAGTAGCCGTTAACATTAACCAGAACGGTATAAGGCGCGAACTGGCAGAAACGTTAGCACGCCGGGTAAAATGCATAGCGGTATTTCGTCTGCTGCTACGTTCTGAGTTCAAATTCCGCCGAGGTCGACTTTGCCTTTCATCCTTTCGGGGTCGATTAAATAAGTACCAGTTACGCACTCGGGACGATATAATCGATTTAATCCGTTTATCTGTCCTTGTTCGTCGTCTCTGTGTATGGCCCCTTGTGGGCAGTAAAGAAATAAGAACTGTGTAGAAGCGAATCTGATGACCAAATTTGTGAAAAATGCATTGGTAGGACACCGAGTGGCTTTTGGTCTTTTATTCTTTTATTTGTTTCAGTCATTTGACTGCGGCCATGCTGGAGAACACCCTTTAGTCGAGTAAATCGACCCCAGGATTTATTCTTTGTAAACCTCGTATAGGAACGTAAACACACCAGCATCGGTCAAGCGATGTTGGGGGGACAAACACAGACACACAAACAAATACATATATGTATATATATATATATATATATATATATATATACGACGAGCTTCTTTCAGTTTCCGACTACGAAATCCACTCACAACGCTTTGGTCGGCCCGAGGCTATAATAGAAGACACTTGCCCAAGGTGTCATGCAGTGAGACTGAACCCGGAACCATGCGGTTGGTAAGCAAGCTACTTATCACGCAGCCAGTGTTGCGCCTTGTTTATTTTATAGTAAGTTCAGTAGGAGTACATAAGATTATGAAGAGTCGAAATGAAATTGGATTCCTCATGTAATGCAGTTCCATGGCACTCGAAGTTTAGCGAATATTGTCAGTCACAAATAAATGTCCTATAACATAAGGCAGAGGGAAATCACAAAAAAAAACATAATGATGGAATATTTGAGGCTAGGGCATCCTGCAGAGTTGTGGCTGCGATTAACTGGAGCAACGTGAAATAAAGTGTCTTATTCAAGAACACAACACGCAGCCCGGTTTGGGAATCGAACTCGCAACCTCACGATCGAAAGCTCGACGCTCTAACCACTGAGCCATGCGCCTTCACTCACACACACATATATATATATATACATATACATATATATAGAATATATATATGTATATGTGTGTGTGTGTGTGTGTGTGTGTGCATTAATAAGAATAATAAGGATAATATATAAATACGTTTCTGCCACTATAACATGGCTGTTCTATAAAGAACCGTGTTGCTACATTTTAACCCTAGCAAAACGTTTGTTTTTTCCAGCTGGTTAACGACACGCAACCTGCGTGCGACGAGCGAATCACTCCTCTCCAGGTCGGCAAGACCAGTAGACCATGGTTTCTGAGTCTTTGCCCTTCATCGTTACTGGACTCCTTGCCTGCTGTATAAACAGAGAAACGGCAGACAATCTCTGGTCTTGTAAGTAGCAAAGTAGCTAGGATAAACCAAAGTCATAGCAAGTATAAGGGCAGACAAATCACAAACCCCTTCATGTAGATGGCTCTGCTCGATTGTTGCCGTGGCCGATGCCAGCGCCGCATAACTGGCCCGGTTAAAAGTACTCTTCAATTGTCTGGCAATATGCTGTGCTTGAGAAGACCTGTTGAGTCAAGTGAAATCATAGTCGTGGCCGAGTGGCACCCGTGCCGGAGGCACTTAAAAACCACCATTCGAGCGTGGCCGATACCAGTGCCGCCTGACTGGCTCGCGTGCCGGAGACACTTAAAAAGCACCATTCAAGTGTGGTCGATACCAGTGCCGCCGAACTGGCTCCCGTGCCGGTGGCACGTAAGAAGCACAATTTGAGCGTGGTCGAGCCTAGTGCCGCCTGACTGGTTCCTGTGCTGGTGGCACGTAAACAGCACCTACTACATTCTCGAAGTGGTTGGCGTTAGGAAGAGCATCCAGCTGTAGAAAACTTGCCTGATCAGATTGGAATCTGGCACTGCCTCATGGCTTACCAGTCCTCAGTCAAACCGTCCAACCCATGCCAGCATGGAAAACGGATGTTAAACAATGATGATGAGGAGGAGGAGGTGGATGATGTTGATGATGATGATGAGGTATTATAATAATGATGATGAATGTGTTGATATGGAGATTATGGTGGTTACCATAAATATAATAAGCTAATAAATGGAATGATAGCGATGATGGTGTTGGGAAAGAGAGTGTGGATGATTTAAATGACAACGAGCGTAATATTGATGATGGTGATGGTGATGATGATGATTAAGATCATATCGATGACGTTGATTATTTGCGAAGACGTGGACGTCGACGATGATTGATCAAAAATAGCCTCAATAGAAGCCACCAGGACAATAAGATGCCGACGGCGGAGGCAGTGCGTGTTGAGGCTGCAGCTGCTGCAGCTGATGATGATGACCATGACGATGATGATGATGTTGACGATAAGGGTAATGGTGACGGTGATGAGGTCGACGATCGCAATGTTAAAAACGGAGATCCGCTGGTGATGATGATGTTCAAGAAGATGGTGATGACGATGGTGATGATAGCGATTATGATGGTGATGATGATGATGGTGATGATGATGGTGATGATGGTGATGATGATGATGATGATGATGATGATAGTGATGATGATGATGATGATGATGATGATGATGGTGATGATAGTGATGATGATGCTGATGATGGTGGTGAAAAACAAGATATTCATGATGATGCTGATGATGATGATGGTGATGATGATGGTGATGATGGTGGTGGTGGTGAAAAACAAGATATTCATGATGATGATGATGATGGTGATGACGACGACGATAACGACGAATGAGATCTTTTTCAAATTAGACGACGCCAATGATTAATGAATAGGAAATATCAACAATCTATGGAGAACTTAAGAGAGGAGGACGACGACAACGGCGGAGATATAATTAGAGATGTTGTTGGAGGCGATGGTGGCGATGAAGATTAGGCGAATGGGGAGGAAGCGGGGGTGGCGGGAAATAAGAACGATGATGGCGAGGATGATTACGATGATATAAAAGACGATTCTCAGTGAATGATGAGACTACTTGCCTGCATCTTTATGATCTTTCTAGTTCAAATAGCCAATATTTCTCTTAAAACGAAGATAGATGATAATGAAAGCGATTTAAAGTTTGGTTAGACTTCAAAATATCCACATCTAATTTCTTTAATTTATCTCCCACTTTTTTCTCTGGCTATTCAACCATTTACGGCCCCATGAAGACATTATACAGAAATGAATACAATTTTTGGCTGTGGTTGTCGCTAGGGAATAATTCAATCTGAATCCATTTCAATCGAGTTCAACCATATTTTTTTCATATTTAACAGCCATCTTAATAACTTGGGTTTGTTTGTGGATACATTTGGATATCTGACCCTAATGCATTGGAAGCCATATTACACAAGTAATGGATATTATACATACAAACACATTAATATACACACATATTCACTTATATATTCTTTTGAGCTGCCGCTTAGTTGTATCACGATTTTCGATCAATATCGTTTCATCTTTATCTCTGTGACTAACCCTCTTAATAACTCACTGATAAAAATAACTCAGCGCTTTTCATCGGGAATCGCTTCATACCCGACACTGTCATAGCAACACATAAAGAATATCACGGCGTTTGTTTGTTTCCGAACTTAAATATATTTAAATAACGAAAGCCAATGTTTACTATTTATCTATATCCCTTTCTTTCTTTCTTTCTTTCTTTCTTCCTTTCTTTTTTGCCCCCGCCCCCTCTCTCTCTCTATATATATATGGCCCAGTGGTTAGGGCAGCGGACTCGCGGTCGTAGGATCGCGGTTTCGATTCCCAGACCGGGCGTAGTGAGTGTTTATTGAGCGAAAACACCTAAAACTTCACGAGACTCCGACAGGGGGTTGTGGCAATCCCTTCTGTACTCTTTTGCCACAACTTTCTCTCACTCTTTCTTCTGTTGGCCTGCTCGCTTAGCCAGCGGGGCGGCGTCATTTGAAGGCTAAAACAATGCGAAGCGCATTGTGACCAGCGATGTGTAGCAACATCTGATAGCCTGGTCGGTCACGGTGATCATAGTGATATATATATCTTTACACACACACACACACACACACACACACACACACACACAAACTTCAAGGCATAAAAGTGGAGAGTGGAGACGTGCACATGTTTAGAATTGATTCATTAAAAACCTTTTCTCTCTATTATGTTCCGACACGTGTTTCTGCTGAATAAGTGCCTTAAAACCCTTTGATATGATTGTTTCGTGTATTTGAATGATTTAACGGTCGGTACTTGGTGAGGGCATTCAATTCAACAAGTTCCTTTCCTATGTGACAGTGGCTGCGTCGTTGCATTGTATTGTGGCAGTTGCCCATGTATTCAGAATGCTGGCCTTGCGCAAAAATTTGAAACCATTATTACTTTTGCATTTCGAGGCGGTGAACTGGTTGGCTCGTTAGCGCCGGACAATATACTTCGCGGCGTTTCTTCTGGCTTTTCGTTCTGATCTCAAATTCCACCGATGTTGATTTCTGCCTTTAATCCTTTCGGGATATGATAAGTACCAGTCACACACTGGGGTCAATGTAATTGACTTGCCCCTTCCCTCAAATTGCCGGCCTTCAGCCTATTGTCGGAAGGATTGTTTCTCTTCTGCTTCTTTATATCCGAAATCCGTTAAACAGCTGTCTGTTGTATCTTTAACTTGTTAAGTAATATTCCTTTTCTACTCCAGGCACAAGGCTTGAAATTTGGGGGGGAGGGGCCAAACGATTACATCGACCCCAGTACACAACTGGTACTTAATTCATCGACTCTGAAAGGATGAAAGACAAAGTCGACCTCGGCGGAATTTGAATTCAGAACGTAAAGACAGACAAAATATCTATTTCTTTACTGCCCACAAGGGGCTAAACACAGAGAGGACAAACAATGACAAACAGATTAAGTCAATTAAATCGACCCCAGTGCGTAACTGGTACTTATTTAATTGACCACGAAAGGATGAAAGGCAAAGTCGACCTCGACGAAATTTGAACTCAGAACGTAGTGGCAGACAAAATACCTATTTCTTTACTACTCACAAGGGGCTAAACACAGAGGAAACAAACAAGGACAGACAGACAGGTTAAGTCGGTTATATCGACCCCAGTGCGTAACTGGTACTTATTTAATCGACCCCGAAAGGATGAAAGGCAAAGTCGACCTCGGCGGAATTTGAACTCGGAACGTAACTGCAGACAAAATACCGCTAAGCATTTCGTCCGACGTGCTTACGTTTCTGCCAGCACGCCGCCTTATATAATATTCTTATATAACATTCCATTTCATTTATATGCTTGTTTTTCTCCATATCACACTTGATCTAAAACCTCATTGTTTCTATCCTTTATAAGGTCCCTCAATTGTCGCAATGCTATTACTGCCATAAGTTGTTAACTTTTCAAAACATCAGTATTTTTTCCTCTGCCCTGTGGCTATGGCAAAGAATTCTCTGTAGTTATTCTCGTGCAAGAATGAGAACAAAGCTTTTCCTGGTAAACTAAATCCGTTCGAGGACATTCCGACGAGGGTCACGTGGAATAGAAAGTGAAAAGGAAGAAGTCACAAGGAACTTTCTGTAATTTCTGTGAAATGTTGTTGAGAGTATCGAGCTTGGCGTTTTTAACATTTGAAATTAAACTGGCTGCGATCTCTGGGAGAAAGAGCTTGATTTGCGGCCACAGTTATCCGATTTACTGTGTATGGATGTTAACCTATTCTACTGGATAACTCATTTTATTGCCTTTTGTATTTATTATTTCAGAGAATTGACAAGAGAAGCGACGGTTTTATCTTTTCAGCAAATATTAAAACCGAAACTTGCTTACTTATTACACTAATTCAACAATAACATCGTATAATTAATCTACTTTTCTGAATACATAATGAATTGCTGAGAATCACAAAAAAATCTTTGTGATAAGAATTAATTTTGTCTTTCATATTTCATATTCAGCGTATTTTCTTATTAATAAATCGCCGCTGTTTTTTAACGAAAAATGGCGTCTTAGGCGCCACGAAGAATAATAATATTGTGCGTATTTTTTGAATAATTTGTTGTTTTTTTTTCTGTGGAGTGCTTATGCGTCTCGGCCAGGCTGCTGAGATTAATGCCGTCCACGCTTAACCTGAACATTTACAGGTTAATACCAAATATCTGAACTATGGTAGCCAGAGGCCTGGACTGAATGCTTGCAACACAGTGACTTCCTCTTACGCTACCATAAGCCAAAGTTTGCACGCACGCACACGTGTGTATCTGTGTGTGAGGGACGTGTGTGATTGTGTTTATAATTCCGTTGCTTTGTTGATCTGAATTAATTAACTATTTACTGCTAAAATGTTATTTATTCCAGTGTTGTTGTTATATTCCGTATAGACGAATTCAACGTTGCACTCACAAGTAATTCTTGTTAAAATATAAAATGGTTTGGCACGTTTCCAATCTTTTGCGTGAATATTTCTACTTAGAAGGTGTTATTAGCATTGTAGATCCTTTATTAGAATTTGTTCTGCGAGGAAAATGATTTCTTAAGAATTGTCTGCTATTCTTTCAGTATTATTGCTATCGATTTCTTACATAACTCATCCGATGGCAAATATATAACCGGACATTTGCTAACTTTGTTCTGACTTCTTACTGTATTGCTGTTTAGTTTTCAACGGTAATTTTATGAACCATTATGTTTTTTTTTTACTCTGCCAAAGCACGAATTTCGTTAATTTATCAAGAAAAGAAGATTCTTTCGTAATCGATCTGAGAGAAATCAGATGAATAATCAATACAGGAAAATTTAACAAAGAAGTCTGAAAGATCGAACTAAAGATTGCAATGTATATGATTGGAGTTTCTTTTGCTCCTATCCCCCCTCTCTCTCTCTCTCTCTCTCTCTCCTCTCTCTCTCTCTCTCTCTCTCTCTCTCTTATGAAAATAGTTTTTAACTGAGGCCCAAGAAAGGAACGGATACTTTCATTTATACCATTCCAAGTAGGGCTAGTATTAATCATAATGATCCAGGCAAAATATAAAAATGAAACTCAGCCAGATTTGAACTCAGAATAAGAGTTTCACCGTTTCTAATTGTTTTCCTCTTCGTTCTATTCTCTCCTCGCTTTTAAAATTGTTTCGAATTTAGGCACAAGAATCGAAATTTTGGCGGGCAGAGTCAGTCGTTTCCGTCGAGCCTAGTGATTGGCCGATCTTGATTTAATCGAACTCGAATTGTTGCAAGACAAGCCTATCGCTGGTGGGATTTGACCTTGTAAAATAAACCGGAACAAGGACCACCAAGCTTTCTTTCGTCTCAGAAACGATTTTGCCAGGCCACCATGTTTCTTTTATCTTTGATCGACACAAGAATGAGTTAATGCTATTTCAAATATTTTTCCTTGGCACTCAGCTCGAGGGGAGTCGATGGACTTCAGCGTCGAGTGAAAGGAATTGACTCTGAGTATTACTGGTATATGTTTCATCCATTATAAACTTTGCAAAATGCTAGAATTTTAAAGCGAAAACATCCAAAATGTTGGGAATGAATGTGAAAACTGCACCAGTAGTAAATAGAGCATTGTGATTAAAGATCTGCCCCATACAGTTAAAAATATAGCTCTGCTTGACACAGCTCAAATCGAACAACCTTTACGCACAGCATCCAACCTATACAATAAACCCCTAAAAAATATAAAAGCATATCTCAGGCAATTTACCTTTTCATGAAGGCGGCGAGCTGGCAGAAACGTTAGCACGCCGGGCGAAATGCTTAGCGGTAGTTCGTCTGTCTCTACGTTCTGAGTTCAAATTCCGCCGAGGTCGACTTTGCCTTTCATCCTTTCGGAGTCGATTAAATAAGTACCACTTATGCACTGGGGTCGATATAATCGATTTAATCCGTTTGTCTGTCCTTGTTTGTCCTCTCTGTGTTTAGCCCCTTGTGGGTAGTAAGGAAATAGGTATCTCGTCTGCCGTTACGTTCTAAGTTCAAATTCTGCCGAGGTCGACTTTGCCTTTCATCCTTTCGGGGTCGATTAAATAAGTACCAGATGAATACTGGCGTTGATGTAATCAACTTAATCCCTTGTTTGTCCCCTCTTGTTTGTCTCCTTGTGGACAATAAAAAAATAAGAAACGTTAGCACGCCGGGCGAAATGCTTAGCAGTATTTCGTCTATCTTTACATTCTGAGTCCAAATTCCACTAAGGTCGACTTTACCTTTCATCCTTTCGGGGTCGATAAATTAAGTATCAGTTGTGTACTGGGGTCTATCTAATCGACTAGCCCCTCTCACCCATATTTAGGGTCTAAGCCTAGACTAGAAAGGAATTTACCTTTCATGAAACAAATCTAAATTGACATTTGTTTCGTCCACTCGGAAATGAAATATTTCAAGCGAAATGTCAAAGTCTTAATGAACGCAATTCAATCACTGTGCCCCCAGCATTATCTTCTTCTTCTTCTATGTTCTGTATAATTCGAACAAAACCAGCTGATTTAGCAGAAATATCCTCACTAGGGTATTTTTGGCTCTCCAAGATATTCTTTCCTGCGTAACTTTCAATGTTATTGTTGTTGCCTCCCAGAACCTAAAACAGAAAAACCACAATGCTTTTCGTGAATGAATAATGCATGTTTGGATGCAAAATACATGTGATTTTGTCTTTTGTTTTAACCTTGTGTTCATTGGAATTATTATTTTCCTTTTCGTTTTTTTTACGAGCGAAATTCTGTTCACTTGACGCTATTATGATCCAAATTGAGCCAAAATAAAACGGATAAAATTGTTTAAAGATAATTTTGTGAAAAATAGTTTCATAATGCTTATATGTGGAATTGTTATGTATGTAAAAATATTATTCTATGCTAATGTAAAAATATTAATTCAAATACGTGGGAAGTGTGTTAACATCGCAACGACGTCGATGACGAACATAATTGATATAAAATATTCAAAACAAAAAAGTTCAATTTTATTCAAAATGCGTGGAGAAATAATTGAAATAAGGATTTGCTAATTTTGTGAAAAGGCATTAATCAATTTGAAATAGCATGTTATTCCTGAAAATCCACTGGGAAAAAAGAAAGCAAAGATCAGAAGGTATGAAGAGAAATATAAAGGAAATCGGAAAAGAGTGCCAAGTAGAACTGTTGCAAAAGGCTTGCCTCCTTGGTACGGCCAGAATAATCAGAAAAGTATTAGATAGCTGAGAAGAATGGATAGCATGGTACCGTAGGCTGCAGGTAGTAAGCCCACTACGCATGCAAGAGTCCAGTAGTTCCAACAAAGCATATGATAAAAAGAAATAATAATAATTATTATTATACCCTAATGCAGTACCAGGCAGTGGTTCTCGATGAAGAAGAAGAAATCCCAGGCCGAAAAGAGGCAAGGTACTGTCTCTTGCAGGGACAGAATTACCGATTAGAGAATTGATTAAGCAAATTGAAACGGAAGGCTACAAATATCTTGGTGTACTAGAGTTCAACAAAATCATGGAGAAGGAAATGAAAAAACAACTGAGAAAGGAATATTTCCGAAGACTAGGATTGGTGTTCGCTCAAAATTGACCGCATGGAGTAAAACCCAAGCAGTTAGCACAGAAGCAATAGCATGACTTTGGTATGGAGCTGGAATCGGCAAAAGAAGGAACTGATGAACATGGATACGAAGATAAGAAAGATATTGACTGAGCACGGAGCTGTACATCCTAAGAGTGACACCGATTGGAACCATTGTTGGAATATTTGAAGAAGTCCTGCGTCAGTAGAATTGATAATTGTGTAAAGAAAGAAAAACTTAAAGAGGAAAAGAACAGAAAAAATGAAACAGCATGGAAGGTGAAAAAATGTACGAGAGATACGGATTCCAGGACAGAGGTTGTGGATGAGGAGGAATGACCTGAAGATAGAGACAGAAGCACTTATATGCGTAGCACAAAAACAAGCGTTAAGGACTATGTGCAAAATCGACAACACTATCAAGAGCGACAAAAGTAGAAGGGGTGGTAAGAGCGGTAATCTTTCTTATAATATTAATGTTGCGTATGTATATCCGTCTGTTGTAATACTTTTAACGGTTTGCATTTGTAGCTGTGGCCCTTTTTATAGCGCCAACTTAGGTTTTACATATATACAAAATAAAAACAAACAACCACCCACAACTGCACATAATGCAGACGCTTCAACCCAAACATAAAATCAATCACATATAGTCATAAATCAACAACTTTGCTTTTAATATTAGTCTTTAACAAATAATTAAATCCTTCTTAGCAAGTACTTTTAACAAGCCTTTATTAGGACGCATCCTTGGCCCTTACTTATAAGTTTTCATGTTTGACAAGTGGTGAAATATTATCGTAATTGTTATTGCTATAACAATATTATTCTCATTTGTTTCAAAGTGTAATTACTGCAGCATTATTTTTAATGGTTAAATAATTTGCATTATTTAACAATAAAAAAGCAATGAACAACGCAAGCAATTCCAGATAACCTGATACGATCAAAACCTCTCAAACATTCACAAAATTTCTGAACAACCATCAAAAATATCGCTGTAATAAACAAAAAAAAATATTGAGCTTTATCTCACTTAAACTGGCTGGCGTCTCTTTAAATATGCACACACACCACCCACACACACACAATATTATATATATATATATATAGAGAGAGAGAGATAGAGAGGTGAGTGGGCGAAGGAAAGAAGAAGGCACTTAGCACATTTAGTTGGTGTTGCAGATATGTTATTTGCAACAGTTTGCTTCCACGCCATGCGACTTAAAGTTTCTGTAAAAAGTCTAGGAAACTCTAAGTCACATGCAGCCGATCAAACTGATTTGGATAACAACAACAACAATAACAACAACAACAATAATAATAATAATATAATAATAATAATAATAATAATAATAATAATAATAATAATAATACTAACTGGCTAGATATGTGACAGGACAATGTGGCCAGATATGTCTCCTGGCTGTTGTGCGGTAAAGCAAGCCTCGCGAGAGTCGAATGATGGTATGAACACAAGCCAGAGGGAGTATCAGAAAATACTCTGGGATTTTAACATGCAGTGCGACCAAGTCACAGAGACGAGACGGCCAGATATCGTGATCAGCCATAAAGATGAAAAAGAAGTAAAGATAATAGATGTTGCAATATCAGGTGATTCGAGGAGGAAATTTAAGGAAACTGAAAATAGTGAGAAATACCAACCATTGGGGGTTGAGAGAGAAAGTTATGGGGCGTGAGGGAAGTAATGGTGATACCGGTGGAAATTGGAGCATTAGGAGCAGTTTCCAAGAGTTTTAGAAAAAATATTAAGAATATTGGAGATGCTGTCAGGCTCGAGGTGATCCGGAAGACAGCCTTGTTGGGTAAAGCTCGCATTCTAAGGAGAATATTTTCTCTTTGAGTCACAGGAGAAGGCAGAACATAAAACCTTTGGTGATTTGTTATTGCTTTCAAGTAAAGAATAATCAGTAATTAAGAAATATCCGAAAGTCTTTCATAATAATAATAATAATGATAATAATAATAATGATAATGAATATGATGATAAATCATTAGGAAAGTTTTCGATAGCTGAAAAGAATGGATAGCATGGCACCGTAGGCTGCAGGTAGTAAGCCCGCTACGCATGTAAGACTCTAGGAGCTCCAACAAAACCTGTGATAAAAAGAAATAACAATAGTATTTTAAAGGAATGACGTAACTTTTCTCGACGGTCAATAGAAAACACAGAGCGTGACAAGGCTGGCCCTTTGAAATACAAGTACCACTCCTTTTTGCCAGATGAGTGGACTGGAGCAATGTGAAATAAAGTGTCTTGCTCAGGGACACAATGCGTCACCGAGAATTGAACTCACGACCTTACGATCGTAAGCCGAATGCCCTAACCACTAAGCCACGCGCCTTCACATACATACATACATACATACATACATACAGGGAGAGAGAGAGAGAGAGAGAAAGAGAGAGAGAGAGAGAGAGAGAGAGAGAGAGCTATTTAGACAGTAACATCATAAAGAAACTACAGCGCAAAATATTTCTAGACAATGACAAATTGGCTGCACGCATGGTTGCAGAATATAACTCCCCGTCACGCTGCTTTGGCGCTTCTTCATGAAAAATGTATTTACTAAATTGAGAGGCAGCAAGTACATTCAGTGCCAGGAAGTTGATTATAATAGTTATATATATATATATTGCGATATTACGTGAATATGTTCGTTAAGCCCTCCCCCCCCTCTCTCTCTCTCTCTCAGAGATTATGTTTTTTTTTCCATATCACAGGAGATCTTACTGTTGCGGATTATCATCGCAGAAAAGGTTAATGAATCGATTATCACTGACGCAACACGATTCTTCAACTAATTTGATTTCAAGCTCTAACATTTAACCAGAGGATGGTTGTTCATACAGATTGAATATTTGATTTGATCCTAACAGCTTTGAAGATAGAAAAAAAAGTTAACATTTAGAACGATGCATAAGTTTCTTTTGAAATACTCTATATTCCGATAGCATCAGCCTTTAATATCGTCTTGAATTATTCAGAATATGTCACAGATTGATGTCTGGATTTGAATTTCAGGCGCAGTAACAAAAATGGGAGGATTATAATTTTAATTTTTACTGCAATTTTTGGAGTGCTCAGTAGAGAGTGTGGGTTTTTTCGGCAGCGGTCCATACGCATGACTTTACGAATTTTCGCTCATTTTCTTCAAAAACCTCTCTTTGTTTCGAACAATGTTCATAGAAACCGCCAACGAAGCATTTCGGTGATCTCCGTGAGGAATTCGCCGAACTTTTGGCAAAATTTGGTAATGATACGTTTTTCAAACTTGCCAACCTTCGGAAAGATCTAAGATCAGCTTTAACACAATATTACGAAATCTTGCAAAATAATGAAACACACACAGACTCGAGCCAATTTACAGACTTCTTCCGTGGTCTAACAACATCGATCCTAGTGCATGACTGGTACTTTATTTAATCGAGTCCAGAGTAATAACAACAAAGTTTGCCTGGGTTGGATTTGAATCCAGAGCATATAGGCGGTGAAATAAAAGCCTCATGCCATTTTTCCTATGCTCGAACGCCTTGGTAGTTTGAACTGCAGTAAAAATTACGATGGCGAATCTCTTACCAAGCCGTTCGCGCATAGGAAAACTGCCGTGAGGTTTTTACTTCACCGCCTATATGCTCTGGATTCAAATCTATCCCAGGCTAACTTTGTTGTTGTCACTCTGGACTCGATTAAATAAAGTACCAGTCACGAACAAGGAACGAGGATATTGACTAACCTCCTGCCTTCATCTTGTCTCACAAAGCGAAGTAGGTTGTAGCCAAAAATTATAAATACGAGTTCAAGTACGTCGCAGTGTCTAATCTCTTTCTCTTTCGCCATGGAAGATTTTAAAATCAAAATCTGAAGTGTCTTTTGCCTTTCAATTTTCTAAGAATGAAAAAGACAAGTAGAGGCACCGTCGTTCCTTTTGCCATCAGGTTATTCATTCACTCCAAGAGACTTCCATAAAAGTTTATTTGGATTTATTATGAGAGTCTATTGATGGCATTCAAAGGTCGCCTTTTTTTTAGTGTCTGTTTTCTTTTTCGTTTTATTTCTATTTTATTATTATTTTGCAAGAGTGTTCTGGGAGATTTAAGAGATAGATAGATAGATAGATAGATAGATAGATAGATAGATAGATAGATAGATAGATAGATAGATAGATAGATAGAGATAATGGGAAAGAGAGAGAGAAGAGAGATAGGGACATACAGAAAATGGGATGGGCCGGTCAAAGCCTTGTGAGTGGATTTGATAGATGGAATCTGAAAGAAGCCCGTCGTATATATGTATTTACATATATATATATATATATGTGTGTGTGTGTGCGTGTGTGTGTGTGTGTGTGTGTGTGTGTGTGTGTGTGATTGGAACCTACCACCGCTTGACAACCGGTGTTTGTGCGTTTAAGTTCCCTTAACTTGGCAGTTCAGCAAAAAGACACCGAGCTTTAAAAATCTCCTGGCATCAATTTGTTCGGCTAAAACCCTTCAAGGCGGTGCCCTAGCATGGCCGAAACAAATCAAAGAGAAAAGATATGCAAATTCTGCAGGAACAAAGGCAACAGTGGCGATTGACGTTCTATAAACAGAATTGTAAACCTTCGCCGTCTATTCTTTTCTACTCTTGGCACAAAGCCCAACATTTTGGGGGAGAGGGAGCAGTCAATTAGATCGACTTCAGTATACAACTGGTACTTAATTCATCAACCCAGAAAGGTTGAAAGCCAATGTTGACTTCGGCGGAATTTGAACTCAGAATGTAAAGACAGACGAAATGCCGCTAAGCATTGCACCCGTATATTGACTACAGAAAATAATTCAATATTACAGCATACAAGACCGCGTTACAGAAAAAAGGGCATGCGTACTTATACCATGTTCTTCGTTAAGGGGTTTTATACCCCTCAATATTAAACTATTCTCTATAGTCAATATACGGTGAAGGCCACATGGAGAGGATGGATGAGGAGCGGAGTTTTATGGAGAGTGATCAAAGCAGAAGTGGTAGGCAGCAGAACGAGAGGCAGACCTCGGTTTGTGTAGATGGTGGTTAGAGTTGTTGGAGCGAGAGAGGCAAGAGAGTTTATAAATGATAGAAAAGCTTGGAGTGTGTTTGTGTATGTATGAGTGAATTTTGATGTTGCTCAAAGGGGTGCGGAACCAGCATGGAGCGGTGGAGGTAAACCGGCATATGCTGTCGGACCTCGCTGCTGATATTGCGTTCTATGACTTCATCCGAACATAGAACGGGTCTAACCCCTTTGAATTGGGAAATGAATAGAATGCCTGGTGTTTATATGTATCTTGCTGTGGCTACTCGCTAATAAAAATACAATGGGAAATTGGCATGGGTGTGTGTATATATATATATATAATATATATATATATATATATGTATATGTATATATATATATATATATATGTATATATATATATATATATAATATATATATATGTATATATATATACATATAGTGCAGGAGTGGATGTGTGGTAAGTAGCTTGCTAACCAACCACATGGTTCCGGGTTCAGTCCCACTGCGTGGCATCTTGGGCAAGTGTCTTCTGCTATAGCCCCGGGCCGACCAATGCCTTGTGAGTGGATTTGGTAGACGGAAACTGAAAGAAGCCTGTCGTATATATGTATATATATATATGTATGTGTGTATATGTTTGTGTGTCTGTGTTTGTCCCCCTAGCATTGCTTGACAACCGATGCTGGTGTGTTTATGTCCCCGTCACTTAGCGGTTCGGCAAAAGAGACCGATAGAATAAGTACTGGGCTTACAAAAAATAAGTCCCGGGGTCGATTTGCTCGATTAAAGGCGGTGCTCCAGCATGGCCGCAGTCAAATGACTGAAACAAAGAAAAGAGAAAAGAGAAAGAGAATATATATATGTATGTATATATAGCAATTAAGGACAACTACTTAATAAGGAAAACTTAACAAGAAATTGTCAGGTAGATAGCGTGAAAACCTCATAAGAGAAAAAATTTCGAAAATAATTATTTCTTATTGAACATATTAATTTATATATAGAGGGCATTATACATACATGCCAGAAGGCATTATACATACATGCCACACGCTAAGAGGGACAATTAGTCATTTCTACCAAAAATATTACTAATCCCACCGAATGCAATTTTTCAAAGTAAGACATTTAAAAAATATATAGACCTGTATCACAGTGATTTCATACTTACGTATAAGTAATTGTCCTTAATTGCTAAATTTTTATTCCGAAAAAACTTTTCCTCTCCCGAAATGCAATTCGTAAAAGTTTGCCATTTATCCGGATGTAATATATGTAAACTCACCCATGTGCTTCGTTGATGTTGATCAGTTAGCTGATCGGCTTAAGCGGGACAGGGTCGTTGTTTATTTATAATACATTCAGGCCTGCTGATGAATACGTAAGTATGAAATCACTGTGATACAGGTCTATATATTTTTTAAATGTCTTACTTTGAAAAATTGCATTCGGTGGGATTAGTAATATTTTTGGTAGAAATGACTAATTGTCCCTCTTAGCGTGTGGCATGTATGTATAATGCCTTCTGGCATGTATGTATAATGCCCTCTATATATAAATTAATATGTTCAATAAGAAATAATTATTTTCGAAATTTTTTCTCTTATGAGGTTTTCACGCTATCTACCTGACAATTTCTTGTTAAGTTTTCCTTATTAAGTAGTTGTCCTTAATTGCTAAATTTTTATTCCGAAAAAACTTTTCCTCTCCCGAAATGCAATTCGTAAAAGTTTGCCATTTATCCGGATGTAATATATGTAAACTCACCCATGTGCTTCGTTGATGTTGATCAGTTAGCTGATCGGCTTAAGCGGGACAGGGTCGTTGTTTATTTATAATACATTCAGGCCTGCTGATGAATACGTAAGTATGAAATCACTGTGATACAGGTCTATATATTTTTTAAATGTCTTACTTTGAAAAATTGCATTCGGTGGGATTAGCAATATTTTTGGTAGAAATGACTAATTGTCCCTCTTAGCGTGTGGCATGTATGTATAATGCCTTCTGGCATGTATGTATAATGCCCTCTATATATAAATTAATATGTATGTATATATATATATATATATATATATATATATATATATATATATATAATATATATATATATATATATATATATATATATATATATATATATTATATATACATATATATATATATGTATATATCTATGTGTATGTATGTGTGCTTATATACACATACATATATATTTATATATGACCGTTCTTTAGGAATATTCTCTTTAAAACTCTTTTTCAACTCCCTTTATGTTATTGCCCCTCATGTATCCAGACTTCTTGGACGCAGGCCGAGACTTGGTAGTATCGACTGTCAAGGGAACATAATGCTACCTTCAATATTTTGGATCGATATTATGTCTCTGTGTCCTTGTTTGCGCTTTAGATGCAGTAATTATCTCCGTTGATGCGGATAATTTGGACGATAGCTATTAATTTATGACTTTTAACATCAATAGCCAGGATTCCATCTTTTGTCTAACCGAGCAGTCTAATTCCTGTCACGAATACGAGCGACCACAGCAGACCTATTATGACTAACTAATTCACTAATTGCCGGCGGTTTTCACGCGTATTTTTCAACTCAGCGTTATATTCCCTTGTTACAAGCGTTATCATGAAACATAATTTCATCCAACCTTAACTATACTTCTTTTCTACTCTAGGCACGATTAGACCGATCCTCAGTATGCAGCTGGTACTGATTTTAGGCAAAGTCGACCTCGGCGGAATTTGAGCTCAGGACGTAGAGACGTACGAAATACCTATTTCTTTACTACCCACAAGGGGCTAAACACAGAGGGGACAAACGAGGACAGACAAACGGATTAAGTCGATTATATCGACTCCAGTGCGTAACTCAGCTCGCCGGTACTTAATTATATCGACCCCAGTGCGTAACTGGTACTTAATTTATCGACCCCGAAAGGATGAATGGCAAAGTCGACCTCGGCGGAATTTGAACTCAGAACGTAGTAGCGGACGAAATACCTATTTCTTTATTACCCACAAGGGGCTAAACACAGAGAGGACAAACAAGGACAGACATAGGTATTAAGTCGATTACATCGACCCCAGTGCGTAACTGGTACTTAATTTATCGACCCCGAAAGGATGAAAGGCAAAGTCGACCTCGGCGGAATTTGAACTCACAACGTAACGCAGACGAAATACCGCTATGCATTTCGCCCGGCATGCTAACGTTTCTTATTTCTTTATTGCCCACAAGGAGCTAAACATAGAGTGGATAAACAAGGACAGACAAAAAGGTTAAGTCGATTAGATCGACTCCAGTACACAACTGGTTTATCAAATTATAAACAAATTTATCGACCCCAAAAGCCTGAAAGGCAAAGTCAACCTCGGCGGAATTTGAACCCAGAACGTAAAGACAGGCGAAATACCTATTTATGGATGCGAAATCGTTGGTCGCTCTATCACCGGACATTGACTTAACTACATATAAATACATTACTGCTCTATGCTTCAGAGTCTGCCACTTTTTCCGATATACGATACATTTGCAATATATATATATACATATATACATACTTACATACATACATATATATATATATATGTGTGTATATGTATATATCTTTACTTTTTTCTAAATATATATATATTTCTTTACTATATATATATAATATATATATATATATGTATGTATATATATATGTATGTATACATATATATATTTGTATGTATATATATATATATATTATATATTATATATATATAATATATATATATATATATATATATATATATATATATGTATGTATATATATATATATGTATGTATGTATATATAATATGTACATACATACATACATGCATACATAAGTACATACGTGTGTATGTGTACACATATATTTTTTTAAAATATATTCCTAGGCAAATATAAGCTAAATGATGGTTTGTTACTTTTCAATTACTTCTCACTTATTAAAAGATGTATTATCTTTCAATTCCTAAGCTAGAGTTAATGGAAAACATTTCATTCCAATAACACCTTTATTTATGTATAATTAAAAATATATCTTCATTCCTATTTTATTGTAAGATGACGGAGATAAATATCATATTTTTCCCATGGGGTCGATTTGTTAGAAACACAAATCGAAAATATCACTATCCCTTAAGCATCTCTTTTCAAAGAACATTTTATACAGAGTGGGATGGGTAAATTGTCGCCATTTTATATTCTTAATTTCTCGAAAGCGCATTGTTTGATTTTGGTTTTGTAGACTATACAGTATAGTAGGGTTACCTGGGCACCGTCGTGCCCACATGGCGTAATTCACTCTGCCAGAAATTCGGAAAAGACAGGCTGTTATGCTTGGGATTCGCGCTAGATGCTCCAATACGAAAAGACAGTGAACACATAGAACAACCCTTGGCTTGCTGTGTCCCCAAAACATGTACCGAGAGTGATAAAAATCAAACATCCAGTTAACATCATGGTGTTTGGAAAAATCACTAGTGATGGCAACGTCATGATTCCATTCATCTTCCCATACAGCCTCAGACTCAACACGGTGTCCTACAGCAAGTGCCTGGAGGAGGTAGTGTTGCCCTGGGTCAAGAGAGTGGCTGTTGCAAGATCCTGAGTCTGGCAACAGGACTCTGCCCCGTGTGATACAAGCAGGAGGACCCTGTCATAGCTGTCAGTCAATTTCTGCGACCACTTCACTCCTAACATTTGGCCACCTAACTCTCCAGACTGTAGCCCCCTTGATTGTTATGTCTGGGGCGTAGTTCAGTGAGAGACCAACAAAACTCCTTGTAGCACCAAAGATGAACTGAAGGTAAGGATTATCGCAGCATTTACCAAATTAAAGAGGGATAGCGTCCAAAAGAGTTACAGGAGATTCGTAAGTCACCTGGAGGCCGTGGTTGCAGCCAATGGCGATTTTATTGAATATATTTACTCTATAGTATTTCAAGATATTTTAATGCAATTTTGGTAAATACACCTTTTAAAATGAAATGTAAATGTTATTTTCAGTTTTGCATAATTTAGACAATATTTTCACCGCAACCTCTTTCTCTGTCTCTCTCCCGCTCTCCCTCTCTCTCTCTTTCGCTTTTTCTTTATATATATACATACATATGTTTGTGTATGTGTGTGAATGTGTGTGTGTGTGCTTGTGTGTGTGTATTGACTACAACTATAAGACTGACAATATTTTAATGCATTTCACATCTGCAGGAAATCTATTTCTCGTATCCTTCAGAAGTTATTTCATCAAGACATACATACTACTGTGTGACGCCATATATTCATTGATATAAACGGAATAAAATTCCATAGATTGGTCGTCTCTGGATTCATATGGCTTTCTCAATTCCGTTATAATTGGAAGACTTCATTTCACAATAAATCATAATGGTAAAATTTCAACATGTCTGGTACAATATAAAGACTAGTCCCATCTTAAGGACATATTCAAATGTGAGCTGTCCATCATGTCTATGTAATTAGTGAAACCGCCACGCGAGTCGATACTTTAAACGCCTAAAATGCTGAAGAAACTTTGGCATATGCATACATATATATATACATGCATACATATATCTATAATACATTAAAAGTGACCTTGAACGTTGCTTGCTTGTAATGTTACCCACCCAAATTGGGGCATAATGGGAAAATTCTATGAATTAAGTCGCCCCTGAAATATTAATACGAACGGAATAAATCAAGTTTCG
>NC_043001.1:103651949-103656949 GCF_006345805.1 Octopus sinensis | reverse complement strand
TAGGAATGTAGGTGTTTTTAAGACCCTAGTCACATTTAGTGACAGTTATATATACATATACATATACATATGCATATATATATAGAGAGAAATATAGATTGAGAGGTCAAGAGATGGTTAGATATACATATATACACATAGTTATGCATAATTATGTGTATACAGAAATATACGCAATCTCATATATATAATTTTGGATATATATGTACACGCTTGTGCGAGTATAATCATATATGTATGGGTGTAGGTGTGAGTTGTGGATATGGAAGAAATACGAAAATGGCGCATTTATTATCAGGATTGGCCAAAATGGAAAATGTGTAGAAAGTAAGCAAGAATGGGCTAATGGTGCAAAGAACTCAAATCATGCACACCTCGTTACTTTTCCATTGATTAACTTTTTATTTACTTCAAAACAGGAATCAGTTTTCGTTAATTTGCACATACGAGATTAGGACTGCGAAAAAGTAAGAAAAACGAAATTAAAATTAAAATATATGTGTTTTTCCCCGCCCTTCCTTTCTTGGCAACATATATTGCAATTTATCAAGTCCAATATTCAAGACATTGAAATGCAAAACTTGTTTTGAACATTAAGCAAATAAATATATCAATAAATAAATAAAATAAATCTGACAAATGAATTGTAGACCTGCGCATGCTTTAGCGGCTTTGAAGTATTTACATATTCGCTTCGGTAATTCAGGGAAAACGTTTTACATTTATTTACATTCACCGTTATTACCAGACACAGTTTTAATTACATCACTTCTTCTGCTGTAACCACACACACACACATATGTATAGATATATATATATATGTGCATACATACGCACATTCATATGTCCATATATGCGTATATACATATATATATATATATATATATACATTCGCACACACATACATATATATATATATTATTTATATATACATATATCTATACACACAAATATAATATATATATATATAATATATATATATATATAATATATATATATACAGTAACATACGGACATATATTTTTCACATATATATAAGGATATACATATATAGCTCGAAATGAGGAGTAGATAGACTGACAACAACTGATGAAGGGTCGTTCTTTGTGTTACTTGTCCTGTTTTCCATTTTTTCTCTCGTTGTTTCCGTATTTGGCTCGTTTGTTTTCAGACTTCATGTTGTTTACAGTTGGTGACGTCCTGTGTCCATATATATATATATATATATATATATATATATATATATATATATATATATATTATATATATATATACGAATAAAAATTATATATAAAGAAACAAGAACGTGAAATACACAAAGGGACGAACACAAAAAACAGACGGGTCATTCGAAGCCTTTAATCTTCAATCAGAAACCGGATCATCATAGCAAATTTCGGCTTATTAATTCTGATATTTGCTCCAACGCGGCCAGCCCCAAGGAAAAACTAAGCTGTGAGCATTAGATTTCTTGGAAAAAGGAACGAATGTAAACGCAACAGGGACGAATATAAATACAAAAAACGAAAACAAAAATAAAAATAACAAGAATGGTTAATAACAGGATAACAGCAGGTGTCTTACGACTTTAGACAAATTGAGACAAATATAACTTATCTAGCAGGCGTGTTTGATATATATATATATATATATATATATATATATATATATATATATATATATATATATATATATATATATTATTTACTCATACACACACATATTTCTTTATTACCCTTGTGGGTAATAAAGAAATAGTTATTTCGTTTGTCTTTACGTTCTGTGTTCAAATTCCGCCGAGGTCCACTTTGCATTTCATACTTTCGTGGTTGATAAATTAAGTACCAGTTGCGTACTAGGGTCGACCTTATAGACTGGCTCCCTCCCCCAAAATTTCGGTCCTTGTGCCTAGAGTAGGAAAGAATTTGGTGTAGAGAGGCTGATAGGTTCTTATAAATGGGAATGTATTAGAAAGCCATATCAGTAAAGTCATTCAGTTGACAAACGGCCAGAGAAACACAAACAGATGAATTATGGAGACAAAATCTCCCTTTAAGTTCCAAGATATGATCTATTGTAACATTTGGGTCACTAGTGCTGGCAGGTATGTGACATAGAAAAATTGCAAGTGTATACATATGAGAAGGGAGATAAAGATTCGGATTACAGCATTAGAAATTTTTTTGCGTATTCTCAAGAAATCCGTTAAGTTGTGGAAGAAATAAACTTAAAAAAAAAACGTCAGAAGGACAATCAATAGAAAAAAAGTGGAAAAAATGACTTTGAAATATAGGAATAAGAACATAGAATTAACGAAACTATGTTTGATGTAAGAAACCATGTCAGATATTGGGATCGTGTATTGGATTAAAGAATAACATAAGACTTACCAGTGATTTGCGAAAATGAATAAATTTATTCTCCCCAGGGAAAGTGTGTATCATTAAAGCAATTAGAAGCAAAATTAAATAAAAATCAAATGGTTAGTTCTATAGAAAATAATTAATACCATAGGAATTCAGAAGCTGTTATGCAACACGTTAAGTATGGAGAATAGTTTGTGAAGCAACATAGAGAATTGAAACGCAGATGTTAGTATATATTTTATAAGAAGCTAAATGGAATTTTGTAGAAAGTTTTATTAAATTGGTGAGAACAACAAAGCTTTCGTTTACTGATGAGACCAGAAACTAGTTGTTCAGATCACGTGAGTGCTTCAGTTAGCACGCAACAACAATTCTCATTTCTGCCTCTGTAATAAAATGCCCATAAACAAGCAGCCTGCATTATCCGTCAATAGGAAACCCTGTAATGCATCTATCCTACGCTGAATTAATGCACTTAAAAACTTTACCTTTTGATAACCCGGAAATACCACCATAAGCCAAACTGGATTCGGGAAGCCATTTTTACATTCATTTAAAATTCTCGATTATAGATTGTGAGCTTTTATTCTGCTCACATAACAAAGTAATACGTTCTGAGTCAGCCTTTAAATATTTAAAGCCCCAAGTAAGTGTGTTGAATGCTCCTTTCTATTGTTTGTTTAAACACTCGTATAAAAAATTATAAAGAATTTGCTATGCTCTAAAAACAACCTGGTCGTATTTTATTCAATATGGTCGTTAAAATTTCGTTTCACAGCTTCCTTCATTACAGAATTTTGTCGCAGTCCAGAGCAATTTATGTTGATGTGTAAACATTCATTAAACTCTTTTGTTGGTTACACTTCGATTATGACGAGCTACGATATACGCTGTGAGCTTTTGTATGCAGCATCAGCATAGATGTAGCATATAAGCGTTTATTACGGTGGTCAGCGCTTTCTGATGATATTCAGGATATATCAATAATGTTTGTCCGAGCTCGTTTAATATAAAATCACTCGTTTCTGTTTCTTCTTCAATTTCGGCCTCTTTCGCGTGTGGTCATATGTGATGAATACCAAATTCATAAGCCATAATGGAAATTTCTCTATTTCGCCAAGAAGATGAGATGGATTCGCATCAAAGCAAGAATATTGTCGTCAGAGAGATTTCGAAATCTGTCAGGCACTACAGGAACATTTTAATTAATATTGTTTAATTAATTCTTCTGGGGTGGGTTCAATGACAACAGCGGTTTGTGAAATCCCCAAATGTTTTATTATTTGTAAATTTTTTTCGAGCCGTTTTGTAATATCGTCAATTAGGCTTAACAAAGGTGTACATTGTTGAATTAACAGGTATATTATTTCACACACACACACACACACACACACACACACACACACACACACATACACACGCACATACAAATTGTAGGACAAATGATTTTACAAATGTAAATAATTCTCAGGAATTCACTTAGAATAATGGAGGCTTAAATATTTCGATGAACTACTCCTCAAATCTCTCTTATATGTACACATATATACTCATACACAGACATACAATAGTTTTCGTGAAGCATTGTCTGATATATATATAAATGCTTTAAATTTCTATAAAACCGAAACAATACAAGTTGTAAAAGAAGTTAATCTCACAGGTCGATGGTGAGTACAATCGTCAGGAATTCCAGCATTTGAAGGTTATGACATCTTCCGGAGATTTATGGAGAAAGCTATTGATAGGTCACGTCTTCATTCTGTGAACTATCAACACGTTAGCTCTGTAAATTTCCTCAAGGTGTTCTAACTTTCAAATTTTAAAATATCAAGCAGCTCTACTAACCATCGACCTGTATTATTAATTTTCTTATAACTTGGATTCTTTTAGCTTTATAAAATTATTGCATACATACACGCATTTGTTTGTTTATGAACCTGACCACCGTAAAAGAAGGCCGTGTGCCGGAACTCTATATCGCTCCTTCTCACTAACCTTGATACTTGATATCAAAAATCTGTCTAGCGATTGTCTGTCACTCTGCAGTTTACCATTAACCGATTTTCTATCCACACACTAATGATAAGTTAAGTTGTTCCTACTAAACTGCTTGCCTATTTAAATATACTTTCTGCTGTTAATTGCGAAAGAATTTCGATTCGGCGGATATAACATATCTGTCGGATTGTTATGTAATATTTGAAGGATGACATTTCGTTTATTATACAAGCTCTGAAGCTTAGATAATATTCTTAGATTGAAAAGTTTATCTTTGCTATGTGATCGAATCAATGAAACACGTGCAATGATATAATGAATAACACGTATGAACATATCACCGCTCTTATCTTCTATGCATCCTCTGTGTTCTGCATAACAATAGACAACAATAAAAAATTTGAACAATTACACTATATATATATATATGTATGTATGTATGTATGTATGTATGTATGTATGTATGTATGTATGTATGTATGTATGTATATAGTATATAGGTTAAAACCCAGCTTGTGTCCTTTTAAAACACATCTGCTTATTTCAGTATTTCAAATCAGTATATAGATATTATGTTTGTATGAATTATGATATTATGTTTGTCCCCCAGCGCTGCCTCACAACCAGTGTTGG
>NC_043001.1:103624449-103644449 GCF_006345805.1 Octopus sinensis | reverse complement strand
ACTTTGATTCCGAATATTAATATTGGTAGATTTTATGTTTTCCATGTGCTTACTCATGGATCAACGTGTTTGAATTGTGCTGACGAAGAGTGTCTATGGTAAAAGTATGGCGGCTTCAAAGAGCATAATAGACAGAGGAGTGTTACTTACACACACACCACCACCACCACCTCACCAGACCATAAATATAACGATGTATTCATTTGCAACACATGTCCGTGTATGAGGATCTGGTGACGTGAATAAGTCTGAACGACTATCGAACACAAGAGAGGTGGAATGAGCTATTTGTTGTTACCCAAACGATGAACGAATACGCATTTCTCTTTCCCTCGCTTATATATGTACACACACACACACACACACACACACACACATATATATATATATATATATATATATATATATATACTCGTACTCATATATAGAGAAATGTCTGTATACATATATTTGTACATACCTATATCTATCTCTTTGTATCTCTCTATAAATATATATATATATATATATATGTATATGCCTGTGTGTGTGTGTGTGTGTGTGTGTGTGTATGTGTACAGTCATATATAAAGAGAAAGCGGGCGAGAAAGAAAGAAATAAAGAGAGAGAGAGGGGGGTAGAGAAAGAGAGGGATGGAGAAGTAGTTGTCTCTTAAATGTGATGAGAATATCGAGTGGTTGAAATGCCGGATAGAGACTGGATGCTGTTAGTCAGAACCATATGCATATTTAGTCTCCATTTCAAACGAAGTGTTGTAGATTGGATATATAATTCTCTATGAATGGAGAGCTTCAATGAAGTGTGCGTAAGTGTAACGGCGCGTGTGTATATATGTATGAGTACCAGAGAGACAAATTGCCGATCAAAGAAACGTGAAGTAGTGTTGCTAAGCATCAGAACAAAAGAATCTGGCACGTAGGAGAATGCTGAAACAAACTCTCAAATTATTCTTAATATATTTCAATTTGTTATTGAAACGCATGAGACTTTAATACAAGCTATGATCGTCACAAAAACAACGTGAATGGTAGCACTTGGTGAAATATAGCTTATTTTACGGTAAATGTGTCCACATAGCTTCGCCGTCTACCCAGCCGTTTACGACTGTCGTACATTCAAAGGCGAAATTCACAGTAGGTTGTCAAATAAATGTATCTATCTACTCTACTCAACATAGTGAATTGTATATCGGGTACATTTTATCTTTTACTCATGGCTTTCCAACTGACAAATTATCCCACCTTCACCCGCATAAAAATATTAAGGATATATTTTACCCCAGCCTCTGTGTAAATGTGAACGCAAAACGGAGTTCGCCTCCAAAATTTTTGTTTCTTCACCATGGAAGTTCTACCAGCTTTAAATATTGTAAATCGTCTCTAAAAAGCAACACAATCCATTGTTTAAGCCTTCAGACCAAAACAAATTTTAATATGAATTTGTAAAATAGATACATTTATTGTATCAACATTTGAGAACCTACTGCGAGTTTCACGTTTGGATGTACGACAGTCCGTTGCATTAACAGTCGTAAAGGGCTCGGCGGATGGCGAAGCGATGTGGACATATTTACCGCATAAATCATTATTCTTATAATTAAATGCAACTTTATCGATTTTTATAGACATGCAATTGGTTGATTTTCGTAATTCAAAATATCCCCTACGATTGGTTTAGTTTCTTTGTCTTCAATTATATTTCCTTTCTCATTCAAGATATGTTATAGCAGTGGTTTGTTTTTATTTGGTGTGTTGTGAAAATTGAAAAGGGGTCAGACCAATCGCCAACTGAAAAGAAAAAAAAAAGATTATTCGAACTATTTCATAACTTTTTCAAAAGCGTGGCGGAATTTTTCTTTAATAAAGGGGAATGCATTTGTCAGTTTGAGAACCACTAAATTGTAGCAAGAGTGGAGAACTGCATAACAACTTATCGAATGCATCCATGCTGGGAGAAAGGCAAATTAGATGAGAGTGCAAATAGCGAGTGTTTAAAGACTGGTAATGCAGTGTTTTTCATTGGAAAGCAATTTCAATAACCTAGGTGGACCTGTGGAGATTGATAAAAAAACCCGCCACGTTTAAAAAGATTATGATGTCTTGAAACTTATAAAATATGTCCAACATCATAACGAAGAAGCTATGGCGGTGTCCTCTCTTTAGTTTTGCCGAATACAGTTAAGGAATCTAGGTGGGAGCTGTGATTTTGAAAAAGTATATTCTTCATCATCCTAATAGCCATACATTTTATATTTTTCCGTCCATAATGTCCAATATTTTCTTTCATGTTTTAAGAGGTGGTGAAAGGTAGAACCATCTGTGTTCCGAATAATGTGCTTAACGATGTCTGGTCTGACTCTTTAGTTCCGAGTTCAAAATACACCGACGTTGACTTTGCTATTCATTCGTCTAGGGTTAATAATGGAGTGCCTTGCACTGGACTCGATCCTATCGACTACCGCCATCAGAATTTCTAGTCTTTTGTCTCAGAAACAATTTTAAAAGTCGTTAAAGATACGTTATTTTGTTGCGTTTATTTCTACAGAAATATTAAAGGTGCATGGCTTGAGAGCGATTTGGCTCTTATTTCTAGCATGTCGAGCGGCTACATTGAAGCTTCCCTCCTCTCAACTACTGGCTTACCAAGCTTCCACGCATGAGCGGACGGGTTTAAGATCTTTCTTCAGGTTGGGGTTGGGTATACCGAAACCCCGGGCCGGGCTGGGGAAATTTTTGATGAACTGAGATCTTTTAAAAAATCATTTCAAAATCATAACAAACGTTGCAGACAGCAGCAACACGAAACTTTATCGAAAAAATAATACAAGAACAGAGTGAAACGCAATTCTGAGAGGATGGACTCTCTCTCTCTCTCTCTCTCTCTATCTCAGTCTCTCTCTCTTTCTCTTTCTGTCTCTCTCTCAGCCTCTCTCTCTCTCTCTATCTATCTATCTATCTCAGTTTCTCTCTCTTTCCTTTTCTCTCTCTCTCTTTCTCTTTCTCTCTCTCTCACTCAATCTCGATCTCTCTCTCAGCCTCTCTCTCTTTTTCTCTGTATATATATATATATATATATATATATATATATATACACACACACATATATGCATACATACATAGCACACAACTCTCTCAGCCTCTCTCTCTCGCTATGTATATATATATATATGTGTGTGTGTATATATACGCAGCACACAAACACACAGACACACACACAGATTGCTCCGTTATTATCATATCAATCGTTATATTTGAAAATTGACACCACTCTCGTTCTATATTTGTCATTGCAAAATTCTAATACTATTCATTCTTTCACGTGTTCGTTTAACACCGCCGCCCTCCACGCCTAGAAAAAAAAAAGACGGTTCCATTATAAAGGTTTTTTTTTTCCCCCATTCTTTTAGTTTTGATATTCGCATTGTTCATAGTTTTGCATCGTCATTTGTTGTATTATGAAATATTGTCATTTCAAATGATTTCTCCTGTGAGCAATCTTTTCTGTTTCCCTTTAATTTATAATGTAACACTAACCCCATGGTTCAATGGAATTAAATGGAAGCTGCATATATTTCCATAAGCAAGTGAACGGGTGAACAATGAGTTGTAGAAAGAAAGAGGAACGCAAGGCAAGAATGAACGAATGGCGCGAAATAGTAAAAGAGGAAAGAAGGAAACACAGAATGAAGAAGACTTTTCAATAATATTTAAACATTTCTATATTTTTTAATGTGATATTAAAATAGTAACAAGGCGGCGAGCTGGCAGAAACGTTAGCACGCTGGGCGAAATGCGTAGCCGTATTTCGTCTGCCGCTACGTTCTGAGTTCGAATTCCGCCGAGGTCGACTTTACCATTCATCCTTTCAGGGTCGATTAAATAAGTACCAGTTACACACTGGGGTCGATGTAATTGACTTAATCCGTTTGTGTGTCCTTGTTTGTCCCCTCTGTGTTTAGCCCCTTGTGGGTAGTAAAGAAATAAGTATTTCGTTTGCCACATCGTTCTGAGTTCAAATTCCGCCGAGGTCGACTTTACCATTCATCCTTTCAGGGTCGATTAAATAAGTACCACTTACGCACTGGGGTCGATGTAATCGACTTAATCCGTTTGTCTGTCCTTGTTTATCCCCTCTGTGTTTAGCCCCTTGTGGGTAGTAAAGAAATAGGTATTTCGTTTGCCACATCGTTCTGAGTTCAAATTCTGCTGAGGTCGACTTTGCTTTCATCCTTTCGGGGTCGATTAAATTCCACCGAGGTCGACTTATCTTTTCGGGGTCGATAACTTAAGTAGCAGTTGCGTACTGAGGTTGAACTAATCGACTGGATCCCTCCCCACAAATTTCGGGCCTTGTACCTAGATTAGAAAAGGATATTAAAATAGTAACACAAATGCTTAAAATCCATATTCTTACAAATGTTTTACTTGTTTCAGTCATTAGACTACGGCCATGCTGGGGCACCACCTTGAAGAATTTTTACCTAAATGAATCAAACCCGAGCTTTTTTATAGCCTGGTATTTATTATATCGGTCTCTTTTGTCGAACCCCTAATTTACGAGGATGTAAACACATCAACAGCGGTGTCAAGAGGTGGTAGTGAACTGAGACATAAAGACACATATTGAGTTGAGGAATAATTCCTGAGCGTTTGTTTTCAAATTTATTTTAAACAAAATGACTACAACAAATTAATCAATATTCTCTCCTTTGTTGTTTACGACTTCCTCCCATCGTTCAATAAGTTTTCCGATACCTCGGCGTTAGAAATCTTCCGGTCTTGACTCAAAGAATCCGTCCAACCAAACCCTCAATTCCATGTCACTATTGAAAGCTACACCTCACAAAGCGTTGGAAAGCGGTCGAAAGAGATGAAAATCTGACGGCGGCAAGTCTGAAGAGTATGGAGGGTGAGGTAGCACTTCCCATTTGAGTTCTTTAATCGCATCTTTGGTCATTTTGGCGACGTGAGGACGGGTGTTGTCATGTTGCCTATATGGTCTTTTTTGCTGAATTGCTTCATTCAGTCGGTGAAGTTGTTGAGTGTTTGGTTGCGCTCAAGCGCAGTTTGTAATGAATCATGCTTTCCTAATCCCACCATACACACAACAAGGTCTTTCGAGGATGAAGGTCTTGTTTTGCACGCGGAGTCGCTTGTTTGTTGGGGCTGAGCCATTCTTTTCACGGCTTCATGTTGAAGTAAAGGCACCATTTTTCATTGCCAATGACAATGCGGTAAAGGGAACACTGTTTGTGACCATGTGTTGAGTGGTGTTGAGCGAGGAAACTGGAGCTGATTGTATAGCGTGGATTTTTGTTGATTTCGCTCGAAGTGTGTAGAACCCTAGTGCCAGATTTCTGAACCTTGCCCATTGAATGAAGGTGGTTCACCACAGTTCTTTATCACAATCCACCTGCTCCGCCAATTCTCTGGTCGTTTGACATGGATTGTAGTGAAGAAGTTGATTCAAACACTCTTCATCGAATTCAGTTGTGATCCGTCCTTGAGATCAAAATTCCCGTTTTTGAAGCGAGAAAACCAACGTCGAGCGGTACTTTGAGGCATTACTCCTCCATCCAGAGCACAAATCTCACGAGCAACCGCGGCAGCCTTAACATCCCAATTAAGTGCAAAAGCAAACGGTGTTGAAAATGCTCAGTTTTATCCACTTAACTTTCCATTTTAATGTTCTGAAAATACACAAAAATCAATAAAATAAAAAAATCAAAACACACTAACCTCTAGAGGAAAAATTTTGACAATGCCTTACATTTATGAGTGCATATTTAAAGTTGGAAAAAAACCGCTCATATATATATATATATGCCTTACATTTATGAGTGCATATTTAAAGTTGGAAAAAAACCGCTCATATATATATATATATGCCTTACATTTATGAGTGCATATTTAAAGTTGGAAAAAAACCGCTCATATATATATATATATGCCTTACATTTATGAGTGTATATATTTAAAGTTGGAAAAAAACCGCTCATATATATATATATATATGCCTTACATTTATGAGTGCATATTTAAAGTTGGAAAAAAACCGCTCATATATATATATATATATATGAGCATTGTCAAAATTTGATATGGCCACAGCTCGTGAGCTGAAACTAGATAAAATAAAAATAAAATAAAATTAAAATATATATATATATATATATATATATATATATATATACATTGGGGTTCTTTCAGTTTCTGTCTACCAAATCGAGTCATAAGTCGGTCCGAGGCTTTGGTACAAGTCAGTCGCTCAAGGTGCCACGCAGTGGGCCTGTACCATGGTCGAGAGGCAAACGTCTTACCTCACTGCCACGCCTGCGCCTATAGGTAAAAGTAAGTATATGTATATGCATGTGTGTGTGGTGGGGGGCGCAAAGGCCCAGTGGTTAGGGCAGCGGACTCGCGGTCGTAGGATCGCGGTTTCGATTCCCAGACCGGGCGTTGTGAGTGTTTATTGCGCGAAAACACCTAAAACTCCTAGAGGTTCCGGCAGGGGATGGTGGCGATCCCTGCCGTACTCTTTTGCCACTCTCACTCTTTCTTCTGTTGGCCTGCTCGCTAAGCCAGAGGGGTGGCATCACTTGAAGGCTAAAACAATGCGAAGTGCATTGTGACCAGTGATGTGTAGCAACATCTGATAGCCTTGTCGGTCACGTGATCACGTGATATATATATATATATATATATATATATATATATATATATTATATATATACGTGTGTATGAAGGCGCATGGCTCAGTGGTTAGAGCGTCGAGCTTACGATCGTGAGGTTGTCAATTCGATTCCATCCCAGGCTGCGTGTTGTGTTCTTGAGCAAGACACTTTATTTCATGTTGCTCCAGTTCACTCAGCTAAGAAATGAGTTGCAACGTCACTGGTGCCATATACATACAATAATCCCTCGCCATATCGCGGTTCACCTATCGCGGTTTGTTAATTAATCTTACGTCGATTCTTCCCTGATGTTGTTTCGCATTTATGATAAAATAAATATATACAAATTATATAAATAATTTTAAAAAAATATATTCTATACAGTACTGGTTCTACTTCGGGGATTTTCACCGCGATAATCGAGGGATCAATGCATATAAATAGATATATAGATATAATATATATGTGTGGACCTGTGCGTGAGCGTACATGTGTGGAGGTATGTGTGTGTTGGTGTATGTTTGTGAGTGCATGTGGGTATAGATAGATCAATAAATAGATATAGATATAATGCGTGTGTGTGTGTGATATGGATAAATGCATAGAGATAAAAAATATTTTTAACAGAAAAATCAATATGAACAAACATTGAAATGTCATATATTTAAAAAGGCTTCCATTTATGATTTGCTCAAATTGTTAATTCACTATTCTCTCTCTCTTTCTCTTTCTCTCTCTCTCTCTCTCTCTCTCTCTCTCTCACTCTCTCTCTCTCTCCCATTTTTTATGCAATCGTGGAGTCAGGTGACGTATGCAAAAAGTAGTAAGAAAAAATGGAATTCTAACGCGACTGCATTATCTTCACTTCACTTTGAAACGAAAGTACCGCTTCCTTAATAGTGTCGCCATAAAGGTTAAACTGTTAGGAACAATACAGGGTTATCTATCTATCTATCTATCTATCTATCTATCTATCTACCCATCTATCTATCTATCTCTGTGTGTATAAGTGTATATATACATATATATATACACACACTCACATGTATGAATGTATTTATACAAACGTGCATATACATACATATAACTATTTATCTATCTGTATCTATATCATTGTATAGCAACGTGTCAGTAGGCGAGCGCATGTGTATACGCGTTAAGATTAATATATTTGGAGGGTTGCTGAATATTTACTGAAGTGGAGACACGTTATTAAAAGTAGAATCAAATATGTTATTTAATTCGTACTGAAAGACACATCAAACTTTACCTGACTGCTCGTTCTACCCCATGCACTCACACACGCGAACGTGTTTCACGTTCAAATTGCTATATAATCTTCGTGACGCTGAGACCGCGGTCCATGAGTCCACTGATGAAATATTTTCTGCAATTTGCGAATTGTTACGCGAGTCAAACGACACTACCATGAGTCTTCTGATGAAACATTTTTTTTGCAATTTGGGATGTGTTACGTGAGTCAAATGATATTTCACAAACTAGAAAGACTGTCTGAGAACGGCGCACGATTGAACGAGAGAGCGAGGGGGGGCAGAGAAAGAACATTTGTTTTGTGACTACATTTTGTGTTTCATCAGAAATGTTTGAGTTTATTTATAATAGAAAGGTGCAACTTACATTACATATGTTTCAAAATTATTACTGGCACTCCATCGGTGTTTGTTCCCTACCACGACTTATCTATTGCTGGTTTGTTTATATGCCTTTAACTTAGCGGTTCGGCACATACAAACATGCACACACGCTGTCGTATATAAATATATATCACCGTGATCACCGTGACCGATCAGGCTATCAGATGTTGCTACACATCGCTGGTTACAATGCGCTTTGCATTGTTTTAGCCTTCAAATGACGCCAACCCGCTGGCTAAGCAATCAGGCCAACAGAAGAAAGAGTGAGAGAAAGTTGCGGCGATAGAGTACAGCAGGGATCACCCCGCCCCCCTGCCGGAACCTCGTGGAGCTTTAGGTGTTTTCGCTCAATAAACACTCATAACTCCCGGTCTGGGAATCGAAACCGCGAGTCCGCTGCCCTAACCACTGGGCCATTGCGCCTCCTTATATATATATATATATATATATATATATATATATATATATATAAGATATTATTCTCCCATTTTGAAGCGACAATTTTTAGATATAAACAAATGGCCGAAAAATGATGAGCTAACCACAGTTATTGTACTACGATCCTTCTATAGTAGCTTTCTCTCCGTAACTCGCAAAGCCTTTCGGGTTTGTTTATTAAAATATTATTTATGTAGTATTAAGACAGTTTAAGTATATATTAACTAAATTTGACTGAAGGCAGCGAGCTGGCAGAAACGTTAGCACGCCGGGCGAAATGCGTTGCCGTATTTCGTCTGCCTGTTACGTTCTGAGTTCAAATTCCGGCGAGGTCGACTTTGCCTTTCATCATTTCGGGTCGATTAAATAAGTACCAGTGACGCACTGGGGTCGATATAATCGACTTAATCCGTTTGTCTGTCCTTGTTTGTCCCGTCTATGTTTAGACCCTTGTGGGTAGTAAAGAAATATATATATTAACTAAATTTGACTGAAATGAGCGAGTGAACGTTTGGCCAATCAGATTTGCAAGGAGCCATGAAAGCATTGCTTTGCGGGTTCGAATCCGCCTGAGGTTAGCTCTTTTCGGTCATTTGTTCATACTTAAAAATTGCCGTTTGAAAATCGGAGAATAAGTATCCTTATGATATTATGTATAGTTATCATACATACATATGTATATATCCTTTTACAAGAAGCAACGCAAACTATATTCCAAACTGGTCAGATAATCTCTGAGTAAATTATAATACACCGCAAAAAAAAAGAAAAAAACGGTAGTATAAGCGTTTACCAGAAAAATTGTTAGAGAGTGAAAAAGCTAATCTATATAGAATAGGAGATCAAAGCAAATCGATTACTAGTAAAGGGCCACCGGCGAAGAAATATAGAACCTTCTTAATGGAAATACCAGTCCCAGAAGACGATAATCTATCGTTAAAGAACTAGAGAAGATAACTTCGTGTAAAGAGTGATGAGAAGAATGTATAATAATAGATGCCTGGAGGATAATTAAGAAAATAAAGATGCAAAATAATATGTGGATGAAAGTGATATAGACATCATACAGGAAATATCTCTACCAGGTGTTGCTCACATTATGTAGATGGCTTTCATTAAAATAGAAAACAAAATGCATTACGCATAGCTCTGATGCACGGTTGTACCCGGATGTGCATTGAAAGTGTGAAATGGAAACAAGACTATTGAATAATAACAATAAGCATAAAACCAAACAATCGTACATTATTAAATAATTCCAATATTTAGTTATGATAACAAGAAATGGATAAATGCAATACAGAACATATATTGACTATTGTATTATCGCATATAATTGACATTTCACCCTGTCAATAAAACGAAACACATGCTTTGGAAACTGGCATTCCGTCGGTTACGACGAGGGTTCCAGTTAATATGAACAATGGAACAACGTGAGATTAACGCGCGGGTGGCTGAGCCCTCCACAGACACGTGTAGCCTTAATGTAGCTCCCAGGGAGATTCAGCATGACACAGAGTGCGACAAGGCTGGCCCTTTGAAATAGAGGTACTACCAATATTTTGCTCGCTGATATATTTCAATGTTATTACTTTCTGGCCTTAGTTGTACTTCAGTTTTTAACATTCAGTCTCAGAAGGTGGGAGAGAATTGAAGTCAACGATATGCCAACAGGGAACTTTTCCATGTGCCAAAGGTGGGGGGCTTCTGTGCAATTTACTGCCATTAGAAACAGCACCTAAATTTTTCTCAACTGACTCCTAAATATCATCAAAAAGCAGGGACACATTGGGTGATGTAGTTTTACAGATATTGCCGGACAAAGGAAGATGGTGGTGTTGAATGGAACATATTTGAACTGAGTTGAACGTAAACAACAACAACGACAACAACAACACCAGCTGTGGCGGCAGCAGTAGCAGCCGGTCAAGAATTTGGACCTGGAGATCTCCATTTCCAGCGACTTCGAGGGCCACCTCCTACTGGTGCCGAACGTCAACGAAGAGCCCTCGACTACAACAAGACGACCAGAGTTTTTTTTCTAAGGTCTGGGGTCTCCCGCCCCTAAGCCCTAGACCATCACCTAATCACCCTTACCCGTCCTGTTGCTTAACAAAAAAAAAGCAATAGCAGCAGCCAAATCAGAAGCAGCAACAACAACATCAACAACATTATTGAAGGAGTTAAGGGCATCGATCAACGATTAACCCAAATGTTTTCTATGGAACATTAAAACGAAAAGAAAATATATGTGTTTCTCTTCTCATCAGTTTCACTGCTGAAATCCATATATTTCTGAAAGTGCACCAAAGGGATCAAGCCAAAACTGGATTTGATCCTTAACAAATTCTTGAGTTATAAATATTTTGAATGCGATTTGGTCTAAAATAATGAGCTGCAACAAAAACAGTTACATTGTGGTAAAATATGAAGGATTGTTAGGTCGTCGGAATTAGCGGTTTGTAATCTCTGCCTCCTGAATTCTGAACCGATCGAAGACAAATTTGTATTCTTTTTTCACACCGACCTCCCTCTTTGAACGCACACACACCCCGAAGGGATGAATGGCAAAGTCGAACTTAGCAGAATTTGAACTCAGAACGTAGCGGCAGACAAAACACCGATAAACATTTCACCGGTGTGCTAACGATTCATTTTTCTACTCAAGGCACAAGGCCAGAAATTTTGGGAATTGGCCAGTCGATTAGATTGACCCCAGTACGCAACTGGTACTTAATTTATCGACCCCGAAAGGATGAAAGGCAAAGTCAATCTCAGCAGAATTTGAACTCAGAACGTAGCGGCAGACCAAATACCTATTTCTTTACTACCCACTAGGGGCTAAACACAGAGAGGACAAACAAGGACAGACAAACGGATTAATCGATTACATCGACCCCAGTGCGTAACTGGTACTTATTTAATCGACCCCGAAAGGATGAAAGGCAAAGTCAACCTCGTCGGAATTTGAACTCGGAGCGTAACGGCAGACGAAATATCGCTAAGCATTTCGCCCGGCGTGCTAACGTTTCTGCCAGCTCGCCGCCATCAAGAAATACAAATAACGTTAGACTCATTAAAATTTGAATAAGTAAAATTCAATATCATGTTCATGTTTATGCAGTTGTTATTAGTATTAATAACAATAATGATGAATAGTCAGCAATTTTATGGAGAGAGTTATGATTAATAACATTGACCTCTGTACTGGGTGGAAAATATATTTGAAAGACATGGAATACATGAGAGATAAAGTTGATCTCAGCTGGATTTGAACACCGAACGCCGATATCCTGAACAAAGGATGGAAAACGGTCTATCAGATATGCGAATGGAATCTGTCAGATTAGCAACATTTCTTTTAACTTCGACCCCAGAACAGAAATTTGCAGGGCAAGACTTCTAGTAATGCATTGATCCTTGTATTTGACAGGTACGACATGCCATAGTCTTGGCAAGGACGAAAGTCAAAGTTCGTCTTTGGAAGATTTGAACCTGGATTTAAACGCACGTTTATATACACATAACTGCTTAGCCATACACACGCTGATGTACACAGATTCATTCATGATGCCTTTGTATAGAAGCAGATCTATTCAATACATTGTTTGATAAATTTCTTCATGCCAAATCAGACCCTACAATATTTAACCTCCGAAAGATTTATATTGTCATTTTTTTTATAATTTCATTTCTACCAAGAGATAAATACATACGTACGTATACATACATACATACATATACATACATACATACATACATACATACATACATACATACATATATATAAATATATATATATATATATATATATATATATATATATATATAGATAGATAGATAGATAGATAGATAGATAGATACATATATATATATACATATGCATATATATATATATAATATATATATATATATATAAATATATATATATGCATATATATACATACATAAATATAAACATGCACACATACACACACGCGCATATATATACATACACACACATATATATATACACACACATACACACACACACATGTATATATATATATATCATATTACGTTCTTACGCAAGGCTAATTACGTTTTGTTTATAATTTTGTAATTACAACAAACTCATGGTTTATATTTCTTTTGCATAAATTTATTTCAAAATTTATTGATTTTTAACATAATAAAGTAAAACAAAAATGAAAAGAAAAACAAAACAAATTAATCTAATATTTACATCCGATTTCTGACGCTTTGAAATTTAGTTGAAATTCTGATTTTATTACATTTTGTTCAAACAAAATTTCAGAATTTGTTGATATTGTTTTCTCGTTTGGTGTTCATTGGCAAATTCCAGCTGACTCGTATAATCGATTCATTAATCTGACATGGTTGTCAGTGGCCGAGTGTTGATGGGAATGATACAGCACCGAACTAGAATTATATTACGGTAAATGAACTGAGAGAGAAGCTCTTGTAGGTAGTCGCCTCAACGTGAAGAAATAGCAACAGAATTTAACTCAAATGAAACCCAACCATCTTAGACAAAAAGAAAAATAAATCAGATATTGTTGTCCGAGACATTCCCTTATAAAAGTTGGGATGGTCTTGGCTGGAACGCTTTTTGATCATAGGTCTGGTGCCTGCCGGATCGGAGTTTTACTTGGCTTAAATGATAACAACGATGATGGCAAAACGAACAGAAACAGTTGCAGGAACGGCCATTTTTATAAGTAGGGAGACGATGTATAGAAGATGCTAAAAAGCTGAAGAATGTATCGATCCAAAAATATAGTTCAGGATGTTAATGAAAGGGGCCACTGATGAAAGGGGTCACTGACGAAAGGGGTCACTGATGGAAATAGTTTCTTGCGGGATGCAAATTTATGAAGTGGAGGTCGAGACGATGCTGTTTATTGGCAGCACAAAAATTCCGAACCTATACAATCTGTATGTAGAAACTCTTTTACTTGTTTCAGTCATTTGACTGTGGCCATGCTGCAGCACCGCCTTTAGTCAATCGAGCAAATCGACCCCAGGACGATAAGCCAAGTACTTATTCTATCAGTTTCTTTTGCCGAACTGCTAAGTTACAGGGACATAAAGACACCACATCGGTTGTCAAGCAATGTTGGGGGGACAAACACAGACACACAAACATATACACACACATACATGTACATATGTATATATGCATATATACGACGGGCTTCATTTACTTTCTGTCTACCAAATCCACTCACAGGGCATTGGTCGGTCCGAGGCTATAGTAGAAGACACTTCCCCAAGGTGCGACGCAGTGGGACTGAACCCGGAACCATGTGGTTGGTAAGCAAGCTACTTACCACACAGCCACACAGGGAAAAACATGCATTCATTCCTACCAATGACAAAATAAACAGAAATGGTTGTCTGTGATAGAGACCTTTAGTTGATGTATCTGTGAAAATTTCAGCCAAACTTCTCCTAAATTATCCTTCGCTGTTTTGAAGTAAAGTTACAATCGTGGAAATCCATCGGTTACGACGACGACAGTTCCAGTTGATCCGATCAACGGAATAGCCTGCTCGTGAAATTTGCGTCCAAGTGACTGAGCACTCTACAGTCACGTGTACCCCTTAACGTAGTTCTCGGGGGAGATTCAGCGTGACACTGAATGTGACTAAATTATTTAACGGGGTTCCTGCCCCGCATGGCCGCAGACCAGTAACTGAAAGAAATAAAAATGATTATTACGCTAAATGATGTTATACTCAATGTTAAAGTTTTAACCGTGTTTCTAAGATTGATTCAAGGCGAAATTAGAGAGTTGTTGGTGTGGAAATTCGTTAATTTTCTCTCGGTGTCATCGCTCCTTGTCTCGCCAATTAGATTCATTTGCCTGGAGCTACCGTTTCCTATTGATCGTAAACATGCGTTAAGTCTACAGAATGCAAATATCGACTTCTCCTCATTGTTTGGTGCGATCGATTATATGCTAAACCAATCTTTATTTGACAAACCAAGCAAACAACAACCCAAACAACTCTTCGAGGAAATGAATATCTCTAAAAGAGACATTCCAGCAAACGATCTGTTTGGAAAGAATGGTGAAACAACGGAGGAACGAATTCTCGAGAATATTTTGAGTCTGGGAAGTTGTGGGATTTAATTGAAGAGAGCATTGGCCGAGATGATGATGAGAGGACGATAATAGTTGTGGCGGTGATGGTGATGGTGGTGGTGATGATGGTGGGGTGGCGGTGATGGTGATGGTGGTGGTGATGATGGTGAAGGTGGTGGTGGTGGTAGGGATGTTGGGGTGGTGATAGTGATAACGACGATAATGGTGTTCTCTCATTCAACTGCTTCTCGCTCGCGGGGTATTTTTACCAACAGGACTCGCGTGTGGTCATGGGAACGAGAACAGGCCCCAACTATGCAACCTGCTTGTTGGCTACGTTGAAGCCAAATATTTTCATGTTTCACTGGTTCCACTCCCGAACTATACGGTCGTTATATTAATGACTGTATCGGTGAAACCTCGCTCTCTCGCGAACAACTAGAATCCTTCCTCTCTTTTGTCCAATCCTTTCACCCTACCATCGAATTCTCCTGCACTATTTCCAACGCTTCCGTCACATTTCGGCCAACATACACAACCCCGCTCTCACTACCTCCATCCACTACACACTCATACCTCAAATTGTTCTCCTTTCACCAACGTCATTTACAGTATCTCTTGCTCTTTTTGCCCTTTTTTGTACATCAGTCAAACGGGACGCCGCTTGGCTGACCGGTTCGCGTAGCACCAGTTCCGCTCTACCAGTCGTTCATTACAACACCTCTCTCTGTTCGGATTGTCTTCGCACAGAGACCATCCGGACTCCACCTTCGTCGTGAACAAGAATTTCATCTTCTCTCTTCGCTCCTTTGCTCCCCCTCTTCATCTCATTCCACTTCTCTCTTCATCTTACACTTACTCCTCCCTTTACCCCTACCCATCTTCTCTCTTCATTGATACCCCCTCCATCCACACCCACACATCTCACTCCTACACACTCACATACTACCCCATACCCACATCCTCATCCCACACACCACACACAACCCTCACATCCCCACACCGCCACACCACATCAATTTCTGTTGAAGAGCTCAGGCTCGAAACGTAGAAAACTTTCTCACTCTACCGAACGTCAAACTAATACACTTGCTTATTGTTCATACACCTGCATTTGTCTTTTGTTCTTCTATAAATTCAACTATATATATATATATATATATATATATATATATATATATATATATATATATATATGTTTATGTGTCTGTGTGTGTCCCCACCATTGCTTGACAACCGATGTCGGTGTGTTTACGGCCCCGTAACTTAGCGGTTGGGTAAAAGCATCAGTTAGATTAAGTACTTGGCTTACAAAGAATATAAGTCCTGGGGGCGATTTGTTCGAGTAAAAGGCAGTGCTCCAGCATGGCCGCAGTCAAATGACTAAAACAAGTGGAAGAATAAAAGAATATCGTTGCTCCGATAAACAGCGACGTATTGAAAGTGATTAACAATATTAAAATGTCCTACAGCGGCCATCGTCCATCTCATATCTCACAATAACAACTCTAACAACAAATGGCTCTATACAAAATTTACGGCTTACAAATTTTGGCATCAAGTCAGTAGTTTCAGTGAAGGAGTAGGTCAATATAATCGACCCCAGTGTTCAACTGGTACTTATTTTATCGAATCCCGAATGATGAAGGGTAAAGTCGGCCTCAGCGTAAATTGAAAATCAGAATGTTAAAAGCGGACGAAATGTCGCTCACTTACTCTAGGTACAAGGCCCGGAATTCTTTTTACAGAGGAGGCCAGTCGACTAGATCGACCCCAGAACGTAAATGGTACCTAATTGATCGACCACTAATGGATGAAAGGCAAAGTCTACCTCGGCGGAATGTGAACTCAGAACGAAATACCTCAAAGCATTTCGCCCGGCGTGCAAACGATTCTGCCAGCTCGCTGCTTTTTCCTACAACATTATTAAGTGTCTAAGGCGGCGAGCTGGCAGAAACGGTAGCACGCCGGGCGAAATGCTTAGCGGTATGTCGTCTGCCGCTACGTTCTAAGTTCAAAATCCTCCGAGGTCGACTTTGCCTTTCATCCTTTCGGGGTCGATTAAACAAGCACCAGTTACGCACTGGGGTCGATGTAATCGACTTAATCCGTTTGTCTGTCCTTGTTTATCCTCTCTGTGTTTAGCCCCTTGTGGGTAGTAAAGAAATAGGTATTTCTTCTACCGCTACGTTCTGAGTTCAAATTCCGCCGAGGTCGACTTTGTCTTTCATCTTTTCGGGTGTCGATTAAATAAGTACCAGTTACGCACTGGGGTCAGTGTAATTGACTATCCCCCCTTCCCCTAAATTTCAGGCCTTGCGATTACAATAGAAAGGATTATCAATTGTAATTTCTGTATTTAGAACAAACGAAGGCATCATTATAACTACAACCTCGGCACGATTTGACTTTGACTTTCTGAATTTGAATCGCGGTGAAGACAAACTAAGTTTTTCATCCTCCTGATGTGAGGCGAGGCATGGGGCGGAGGTGCGGACATACAGCTTTGCCGCGCCTTGCTACATGTGCCATTTGTCGATATTTGCACAGGTCGTCCCTGGCAACCGTCCGAGCAATGTCCTGGGGGTCGATAAAATAAAATATCAGTCAAGTATTTGAATAGATGTATCGACTATTCTCCTCCTGATAGCTTATCGCCTTACATTATATTGTTGCCTTATATTACTGACTGACCTTGTGCTAAAATTCGAAACCATTATTATATTATTGCCTATATTGCCTTATTGCTTAAATCAGAATCCATCACAATTAACAGAAATACTAGAGGACGAATAAAAATGGTTTATCGTATTTAGTTACGTTCCTTTTCGTTCCGAAATAATATCACATCGATGTAAAATTAAACTCAATTCTTTCGCGAGTACCACTCAATCTATGACAGTGAGTAAATAGACCCTATCCCCTGTTCAAAATAGTCTTTTTTCTAGTGTGTGTATGTGTTAGAAATCATTTACGACGTTGTTTATGATTATGATATTGATGACAATGGTGATGGTTTTCAAAAGAAAATGGCGGCGATGATGATGTTGACGGTAGCGTTATTGCTAGTATTTTAAAATGGTGATAGTTGCGACGGTGGTGCAGATGGTGATGGTTGTTGTGAAGTTAATTATTCCCGCGTCGCAGCCATTGATATGAATACAATATCTTACTTGCTGCGCTGGAGACAATGCTATTTGGGTTGAGCGTTAATAGTGTTTCGTAATGTTGGCTGTGCTTGTATGTTTGAGGTGCTATAGCGAAGGCGACTGCCGTGTCTTTGGCGGGCGTTTTAATGATGACCTTCCAGATGATATAAATAGTGTTAACGAGAGACGACAGAAGACTTGGCCATGAAGATTACGTGCTGTTTATGGTGTAGATGTTATTCATCGTAAGTATGGCATGGTTGTAGATCTATTAACAAGCTAACTGTCGTCTGTGTTGGACGTAATAGTAATAATAATAATAATAATAATAATAATAATAATAATAATAATAATAATAATAATAATGATAATAATAATAATTCCTATCATAGTAGGCACATTAGATATGATAAGAAATGTTCATACAAATACATAACAAAAGCTCCAGGACTAACAAATATATATAACATACAGAAAATAGCACTACTAGGCACTGCACACATCCTACGTAAAACACTTTCAATACAGTAAAAATAAGAGCATCACAGCAAACCACAGCACATACCCAAGGCACACAGAGCTGCGTTCGGTAGTGAAGTGAAAGCACGCGATAATAATAAGACTACTGAATGATGATTATGATGATGATGATGATGATGATGATGATGATGATGATGATAATAATAATGATGATAATAATAATAATAATAATAATAATAATAATAATAATAATAATAATAATAATAGTTGGAGTAGTAGTAGTAATGATGATGATTATAATACTAGTGATGAAGGTACTACTACTACTACTACTACTACTTCTACTACTTCTACTACTACTACTACTACTACTGCAGCCGCTGCTACTATTACTACTACAACTACTGATGATGATGATGATGATGATGATGATGTGATGATGATGATGATGGTGGTGGTGGTGATGACGATCACAATGTTTGTAGTGCTGGAATGGAGTGGTGATATTGACAATGGTGGTACGGTGGTGACTTATATGGATGGTGGTGGATGCTGCCAGCAGAGGCGTTAATACGACGTGTTTGTATTGTTTAGCGATACTAAACAATATTGTATTTAGTGCTTAATTTAGGCTGTAAGAATGATGAATAGCTTTTGGAGGAAATAGAGAAAAACAGGTAAAAGAGTTTCATTTATCATTCAATACACGCATTCATTTCATACACACTCACACACACATACACACCTCACACAAACTATATATATATATATATATATATATATATATATATATATATATATATACTCATATACATATATGTCTGCGTGCGTATGTATGTATACTTGTATGTATTTGAATTATATAACAGAAGCAACACTCTTAATCAATATAATAATATATGTCTGTAGCTGAAATGCTAAAGGCTGCGGTTTTCATCCGGAACAAACAAACAAACAAACAAACAAAAAAAAACAAATAAACGGAATACACTTCAAAGTTAGGTAACATGAAATCCCACTAGGAGAGACCGCAAGAGCGGCAGATACGCATTTCGCTGTTATTGCGGTTTCTCAGTCTCACGTACACGAGTGACTTTCGAAACGTTATCGACTTAGCTCGTCTGAAGTATATAAAGAGAATGTATAAACTATACACTGGTTTGCAAAGTTACCGAATAAGCTGAATAAATCCTAATCTCACTGCCGTGCAACAATGTTCTCAGGGATCACATCCTAGATTGGAGTGATGAAGATTTTCAAACAATATTACAAACAATAAATGTTTAATTCTTTCGGTGTTCCTGAATGGTTAACATTCTGCAATCGCTTCAGATTCAGCACTCAGATCAAATCACTTGCCATGCAAATACATCGCCGTAATTATATATAATAGTGTGACAACGGAAGCGGAAGAGAGTAATCTAAGTATATGGAAACCCAATGTTGAAGTAACTGGATGTCATAAATGAAACAGAACTTCATCAATTAAGCTAATCCATATTTTAACGGTT
>NC_043001.1:103611949-103616949 GCF_006345805.1 Octopus sinensis | reverse complement strand
TATAATCAAAATAAGCAGCAAGGGTATCTAACGTAGAGTAGTACAATCGGTTCATGCTACTTCATTTTATTAAACAATGTAAGTATTACATCAGTTTTAAAATGTCGAGCAATCTTCAGCCTCTTATAGAATTTTCCAACCAAACAGACAATGCGCATTCTTATCCCTATTTCATTTGCCAAACATTATTAAAGACATTTTAAAACTGATGTAATACTTCAGTGTTTAATAAAATGAAGTAAAGTAGATGAACAATTGTACTTACTCACCTTGGATATACTGTGCTTTATTTTGATTTATATATATATATATAAATATTATATATATATATATAATATATATATATGTAATTGTGGTGGAGAAACACTGGTTACATCTAGTTGTGCTGTGTCTGTGGATGCGTGCGTGTGTGTGTCTCTGTGTGTATGCATGTGTGTGTAAGTCATTGAAGTCACTAGAAAACATTGACAAACCTCTCAACACACCTCGTCTCCACACACCACCACCACCACCACCGCCAGCACCACTCCTCTCTCACTGTCCACAAATTATAGGCCACCTCGGTTGACGTATCTTTTTCAAGTGAAAACACTTCACTTATTATAGCGTTTGAACCTTTTAATCTTTGTTCAATAAATGCTTATCGATAACGATTATTTTCTTACATAAATGATTCTTGCTCTCCATTCGTGTTCAACCGTTTAGTGCAGCGAACGCTTAAAATATTCGTCAGACATTTTCTTACATCCCAACACAACAACGTCCCACTCACTTTTTACAACAAAAGATTCGCTCGGAGGTAATTATAGTTAAGATCATAATTTTCATACCTAATTTGTGTATATATATTGGTGCAGGTGTGACTGTGTGATAAGAAGCCCGCTACTCCCCCACAGATGGGTAGTGGGTTCAGTCCCACTGTGTGGCACTTTAGCCAACTGTTTTTACTGTAACTGCGGGCTGCCCAAAGCCTTGCGAGAGGATTTGATAAAAGCTGAAAGAAGTCCTATACACACACACACACACACACACACCACACACACACACACACGCACACACATATATATATATATATATATTGGAGGCGCAATGGTTAGGGCAGCGGACTCGCGGTCGTAGGATTGCGGTTTCGATTCCCAGACCGGACGTTGTGAGTGTTTATTAAGCGAAAACACTTAAAGGCACCAGCAGGGGAGAGTGGCGAACCCTGCTGTACTCTTTCACCACAACTTTCTCTCACTATTTCTTCCTGTTGCTGTTGTACCTGTATTTCGAAGGGCCAGCCTTGTCACACTCTGTGTCTCGCTGAATCTCCCCGAGAACTACGTTATAAGGGTACACGTGACTGTGGAATGCTCAGCCACTTGCACGTTAATTTCATGAGCAGGCTGTTCCGCTGATCGAATCAACTGGAACCTTCGTCGTAACCAACGGAGTGCCACGATGTATATATATATATATATATATATATATATATATATATACAGAAATGTGACCTCGTGTGTACCGTTGGCGATTTTTTTCCTCTGTCTTCCTTTCTCGGGATCTTTCCTTCTCCTATGTTTCTGAGGAAGAGCTCCGCTCGAAACGTTAAACCCTCCTTCTTCCCTTCTTTCCTGAGCATCCAATAATACTATATTTGTTCCACGTTCTCGCGTTGTTGTGTTTTTTTGTGTTTTCTTGTTTGGATTAACTATATTATATATATATATATATATCTATATAGATATATATATATATATATATATATATATATATATGTATTTATGTATGTATGTATGCACATGTATGGATGGATGGGGGAAAGGAGAGCTAATAGTGTTTTGGTGGCACACATATATGGTGTGTGTGTATGTATGTGTTAGCTTCATTACAATAAGAACTTGATAGAAACGTCAGCGAATCTGATGGCCAAATATTTCTCTTAGATCGAGTCCTGCCGAATTGGATTAGTTTTTGTCATTCTGGGGTCGATAAAATAAGCAGACGTTGAACACCTGAGACAATTTTATCGAGTATAAATTCACCTCACAAAATACAGGAGAGAGATAACCCCGTTCTCCCAGTGAGTATAAAATACATCTGAAGGCGGATTCAGGAGTAAAAGTTATGTTCTTTTGTTACGTCCCTTTGCCGTCTGATTCTGAACTCGGGTCTGCGGCGCAGCTTCCTCCTCTAGGAGAGATAAATACATAACTAAAGAGTGCTTAGGTAGATTTAATCAACATTACCCGTTCCCCGCTGCTTCAGTTGTGTGTGACGTTAGCCTATATTAGAACATTTTACAATCTTTGTTAGTTTTATTTTTATATAATTTTTTCCAGTATTTTATCTTCGTGTTCACCGACGACTTACAAATCAATACTTTGACGATATCATCAAACAATATAAATCTAACTTAATAACCTTTGGTCTCCTACTATCTTGCTCTCTCTCTTTTTCTCTCACTCTCTTTCTCACTCTTTCTATCTCTCTCTCTCTCTCTCTCTCACTCTTTCTCACTCTCTCACTCTCTTTCTCACTCTCTCACTGCTGAGATGCTAATGATATTTTCCACCTCATTTTCATTTTTATATAAGCTCTCGGCTTTCTTTTTCACGCATACACGTATACACATACACAATTTTCATACATATGCTCTCTCTCTCTCTCTCTCTCTCTCTCTCTCACACACACACACACACACACCTATAAATCATTCCCATAAATCATTTCCAAAATAGTCTCTTCCTACGCTTCTCCTTTTCACCTCTTCTTCTCCGCCCCTCCTTCTCCTCCTCCTCCTCATCTTCATCATCATCATCATCATCATCATCATCATCATCAACAATATCAATAATGCCGCGTCAGTGTCATCGCCATAGTTATATTTACACTGAAACATTTTAACACGGTGGGTGACGGTGTGGAAATTTCCGATAAAAATGCTGAGTCCAGGTTTAGTGAAATCTTGCAGGTAAATATGAACTGTAAGTTCGGGAAAACTCTGGCCATCGAAGAAAATCAATTTAGTCGGTCTTTTCCGGAAGAATTTCGAGCCGAAGTCCATGGGAAATATCCAGATATCCCCAACCTGACTGTGCCAGGTGTTAGCAACAAAGTTTATCATCAACGTTATCTTACACTGTCAAAGATAACTGCAAACTCTTCATTCTGCTCTCAGCATCCCCATTAACGACCAATTCAGGAACAAAAATGCCAAGAAAATATATCCAACTGTTTGTAGCTGAATATGAAAGCACAGCCACCAGCTGCTGCGCTCCTTTTGTGACCTAACAGTTGAATCACATTCAGTTGTTCCATTTATCATTCTCATCAGATTTATATTCTTGTTTGTGTTGTTGTTGTTTTTTTTATTAAATTTATCGCCGTTGTCTTTATTTATCTTATTTGATTGTTTTGAGTTTTTGGGGGTTTTTTCTGCTGATAAATAATGTTTGTTACTTGTCTTAGAGACGCGTTCGAAGTAGTTGAAGAGGCTAATTTAGTTCGGATCTGGTTGCTAAGCAGATTTGAACGGTTGTGTCTGATATCAAAATGTCTTATGTACGAAAGACTGAAGTCAATGTACCAGACAATCAAACATGTGCAGCGCTTATAGCATCGATCCCACGGTCATAAATCTTAAAGTAGAATCAGGCGCGATTTGAAGTCGGACCCTTCCTCACTGCAGAAATGATGTAATATACTTGTAGAAAAGGAGTAAAATGAGGGATTACAGTATTTTGTTTTGAAAATTATCAGAGGATCAAACACCTTCCATAGTTTTACTTTGGAGACGACTAGATTCCAATAAGAAATTTTGTTCTATTTGAAATTTCCCATCATTCCATATTGACCATATATGGATTATGACTCCATGTATGCATGCGTGCGTAGTTAACAATCATTATCAGTTCTGTGAGTTTCTCTAATTCCTCTGTAACTGTCAACACGGTGTCTGTCGAGCCAGATCAACTTGTGGCATTCTTTTTTTGTTTCTTTTTCACCTGCCATTAATGTTCCCTTATACTGGAGAAGTTACCTGAAAGCAACGCCGTATTTTGCTTCAATAAAGCATCAGCCTGTGATTGTAACGAGCATCTCACAGCTAAGGTAACCCATATCTGATCTTTGCCCATTTCGCCTGCATTTTAAGCGCCCTATCAGAATACAGCATTGCAGTATACCGCGATGGAGTTCCCTCAGATACCCACTCTGGCATTCCTGATGTATCGTAGGGGTTGGTGATGTTACTTCAAACATTCCTTTCCATATTATCAGTCTGCTATCACTTCTTTTAACGGCCGTCTCCAAATTTGCGCTCACAAACGCCAACAATATGCAACCGTTCACCTCACACCAACCTGTCGCTTGAAGGAGACTTTTCGAAAATATTCACCAGTGGAAACATGACATTCCAGACTCTCTTCCATATCAAGGAAACAATATTCGACACCAAGAAACAAAGTTACTATAAATGTTTGGCTTTAAAATTTCCGACTATATCGCTTTGGGGTCGTATCTCAAAATTACTAAAACATAAGCATTTTATTTTAGACAAAAATCTATTACAATTCGTTATTTGCTGCCGGCCACCTCTCTTACTCACACGTCTAGAACAGAATTGCTGCTGCTACTGCTACTGTGTGTGTGTTGTGTGTGTGTGTGTGTGTGTGTGTGTTTGTGTGTACACGACTGTGAGTAACTGTTATTTTTTATAATACATACAAAACCGTATTCTTTTTGGTGTGTAAACGGATCATCAAATGCTGTATTTTAATAATAGAGTTCTTTAAATAAGCGTTTAAATATGTTCAGGAATAGCATAATTATATTCAGACATATTAAATTAAATATTGATTAAAATTTTCTCGAGATATTTGATTTAATATTTATGAACATAGGTTATGACGTTCCCCTCATATAATTCAATGAACTTGTTTACTCGCTTCTGTCTGTCTTTCAATTATGGAACCTCTGTTGCATGTTTATCTCGGTGCAGTTCTTTCAGTTGTGAA
>NC_043001.1:103594449-103606949 GCF_006345805.1 Octopus sinensis | reverse complement strand
CGGTTATATATGTGTATATATGTATACACATACATAAATATACATATATATATACGTATGTATATATATATATATATATATATATATATATATATATATATATATATATATATATATATATATGAATGCAAGAGTGGCTGTGTGGTAAGAATCTTGCTTTAGAACACATTGTTGCGGGTTCAGTCCCACTGCGTAGCACCTTGGGTAAGTGTCTTCTACTATAGCCTCGGGTCGACCAAAGCCTTCTGAGTGTATTTCGTAGACGGAATTTTAAAGATGCCCGTCGTATATATATATATATATATATATGTATATATGATGTATGCATGTATGCATGCATGTATGTGTTTGTGTGTCTGTGTTTGTCCCCTCACCATCGCTTGACAACCGATGCTGGTGTGTTTACGTCCCCCGTAACTTTGCGGTTAGGCAATAGGGGCCTGATAGAATAAGTGCTAGGCTTACAAAGAATAAGTCCAGGGGTCGATTTGCTCGACTAAAGGCGGTGCTCCAGCATAGCTGCAGTCAAATGACGGAAACAAGTAAAAAAATAAAAGTATTTATATGTATATATATATATAACTTTAAATAACTATATAGTGATTCAAGTAATCAGGTAGTACACATAAAAACAGTCCTTAATGTATCATTCTACAAAACAGAATATTTTGGTTCGATAAAAGGGAAAACGACAATTCTCCATTATTTTGAAGGATGTTTTGCATTTTGCATTAATGCAGCCATGTATGTAATTTATTTATTATTAAATATAATGATTTAAATTATTTTCGTGTTTTGATGTTACGAAAAAAAATTGTCCTGATATTAGAATTTTCTTATTGTTAAACAAAATTTCATCGAATTATTTCTGTCATTTATACCTTTATGTATGTACACACACACACACACACACACACACACACACACACACACACACACACACACACACACACACACACACACACACATACACACACACACACATACACACACACACACAAACACAAACAAACACACACATACACACACACACATACACACACACACACCCTCACAAACATACACACACACACACACACAGACGGAAACTGAAAGAAGCCCGCCGTATATATGTGTATATGTATACATTTGTGTGTATGTGTCTGTGTTTGCGCCTGCCATCGCTTGAGTAGCGTTGTTGTTTTGTTTACGGAACCGTAACCTAGCGGTTCGACAAAAGAGGCCAAGAATATATATATATATATATATGTATGTATGTATGTAATTATGTATATATATATATATATATTTAGCTGAAGCACCAGAGTGACTCAATGCCCGAACTGAAGTTTGATTGGTGCTAACGCACTAAACTCTTTGAGCCAGTTCCTTCTGCTATATATATATATATATATATATATAATATATATATATTATATCTATTCCAAGCGGTTTTATTGGTTTATTCTTATTTTTATGTCTTCTATTTATAAAACACACATATGTATGTGTTTTATAATTAATCGGCAGGATGTTATGAAAACATCTCTCGACCCTTAAGCCGCTTCTGTTTATTTCGGCTGATTAAAAACAATATATGTATGTGTGTGTGGTGGGAAAGCGATGTTAGTTGCATGGCGCGTCTTAGCAAAGCTTTTAATAACCAGCAGAAAATCATGAAATAAATTTAGATTTCATGTTTTAACTGTTTCTCTTTCAGCCGTAATGTTATTTCGAAAAGTCTCATCAACATTAAACTTGACTAAAATCTGGTGTCTCGATAACGAATAACTATTGTCGTGTGAGAAAGATTGTTATGTTGTCTGAAAACAAAATGATATCGGGATAAATGTCTTAAAATATCGAAACCGGCTGAAACCTGATACATTTCAGTTATCGCTTATTTATCCACGATCGTAGGGATTATAAGTAGAATCAGTTATATGTGGTGTTTAACTTGCTGAAAAGTAATAAACCGGCGTTAGAGGGGGGGAAAGAACCTGTACTCAACAGGACTTGAACGTAAAATGTCGTAGCTAAACCTAGCAAGGTGACCTGTTCGATTCTCTAATGCTTCTCACAGCCTACACATCTTCAGTCAGTATCATTACCCACGATTAATTGTCTACAATATAAAAGAAGACAAGTCACCAGAGACAATCAATCCTCAATAAATGATTCTTATAAACATTGGCCTGTTGTTGTGTCCAAAGAAATCGTTAATTTTATGATAAATGTGTCAAGATGTGTCCGTGCAGTGAAGGGCTAATTTAAATCATCACCTGTCTTGACAACATCGCTAAGCTTCCAAACACAAATTCATCGAGATCGCATCGCCGTCCACCTTTTGGTAAAAAGTAAATATTCCATTCGTGGATGGGTTTATACAATCATGTCTGTCTATCCTTTCTAAATCTGTATGATTGTGACTAGCAAAAACTCAATGGTTTTTATTGATCTGAGCAAGGCCGGTGGATTGAATTGCGGAATCGGCTGAACATCGGACAAAAGGTGTTGTGGCATATATTAACGTTTCTTTTCCTTCAGAATTTAAACTCCATCCAAATCAATTTCGTTTTTCATTCTACCAGAATAGATAATAATAAAAAAAAAAAGAACTAGTCAGGTGCTGACATCCAGTAAATGGATTGTTTCGGTGGTTTAAAGACCAAATTCAACGTGGGCAGATATCACACAAGTTATCTCTACCTCTTCCTTGGTACCATTTGATGCCACCTACATTACCAAGACCTTCACAAAAAGGCATTGAGCGTCACAACCGCCATTTTTCTTTTTCTAAAACCTCAAACTTAATATCCAATATATGAGATTACTTCTTGATGTTATTGTTGTTCTTTATAGCACAGCTATGAATTTTATTTTAACTGGTCTTTTAGTTGTTGCTGTTTCTTGCAGAAAATATAGCGTCTCACCGAGGAGAGAAAAATCAATAGACTCTTTGATTAAAAATCTGTTGCACCAAGCAAATGTTGAATATTTATTTATTCCATCGTCTGTATTGGTTCGCAGTGCAATTGCTTAAATTCTTCTTCGCTCCTTTCAGTAATCATTATTCACTATTTATTATTATTATTATTATTATTATTATTATTATTATTATTATTATTATTATTATTATTATTATTATTATTATCATTATTATCATTATTATCATTATTATTTTTATCATTATTCTTATTATTATTATTATTATTATCATTATTATTATTATTATTATTATTATTATTATTATCGTCGTCGTCGTCGTCGTCATCGATGGCAGTCTTATTTATATGTCTGTCTCGCCGAAACAGACGTTTGAATCGCATATAAGCAGCCTGTATCAGTTTACCTTTTAGTTCGGATAAACAGAATAGACAAGCAAACCTGAGAGAGATGAAATGAATGAGGATAATGACAATAATTATGATGATGATGATGATGATGATGGAGATGGTGATAATATTTGTAAGTGACTTTCTTGAGGAATATAAATATATGCATGGCGGGATGGGGTGGGGGCGTGTATTTGGTTGTCTGTCGAAGATTAAACATATGTAATAGAAAAAGTGATGTTTCCTGTGAAGAGTGAAGAGTTAATAAAGCAATGATATTTCATTTGACGTCTTCAATGTCGAATATTTAATTATGAGTTGAAAGTCTTGAAACCCTCCAATAGCTAGAATCATTCTCATGATCGAATGTAAACTGAAGTGTGTGAAGATTATTCACGCTTGGAGAGAAGCTGTAAATAGACAACGGATTTCCTAAAAGATAAGAAATCTAACTGCCGGAAGTTGGAACAGACCTCATCTGTCGCTCAGTTTAATGCTATCGCATGGATGAGGTTTCATGTCTCCGATTTAACGATTTATAACTCGTTGTATTGAGATATTGCTTCCTACCTCAGTATTTCAAGAGTTCTAGTTTCATCAAATAAATTAATGTTGAAACCTGAATTATATAAATGAGTGTTTCAATTAGCATCGCATTTTTTCTTCTTTACAGTAAGCATTTATTGCGATAAGTGTTGGTGTTTGGAATTTTGTTGAGCAGTTTGTTCGGTGCTCAAATTACGACGTGACTTTCTCTTAAATCTTGAAGCTTATACGCACTTGTGCAATCCGACAAAGCGTCCACTGAAATTGTAAACTTTCTTAATATCCCTTCTTTAAAATGAAACATGAAATCGAGATTCATTTTTATTGTGCAGCTACTGCACATATCTGAGAGAATTAGAAATGTATTATTTCTAACTTCAAAAATCACTTGAAATATATATGTTTTCAAAGGCAAATAGGCATCGACAGCTAGCAAGTCAAGCTACTCCAGACTGATGAAGGGCAATGACTCTGAAACTAGTCTCTGGTTGCTGGCTTTGCTGGGTGAAGGTGCTTATCTCCCCTGTTTGAAAACTTAAGGATACAGGAAATGTGTCAAGTCCAACAGGAAACGTTGTTTTCTTGGGCTAAATAACAGTAGCATTCTTCACTTTGATGGAACTGTCACATTAAGTTGACTACAAATTATCACTTTAAGAATTAGTTTATTTTCTGCCTTGCTTTACTAACAGATAAGTGGGATTACAACAAACTCTCTAGTTTCTTGTCCAGAATCACGTACGTCACTCATCAGATAATTGAAATGATGGTTCTCTTTATACATTCTTCTTTAATCATTAAGGTATTGCAACAACTTATTTAAATATCCTACTTTAGTCTTTACTCAGATCAAGTTGAAAATTTCTCTTTAGACAAATATAAAACGATGTTTCTTCTTCAGTTATTGATTTCCCCTAATTTTATACTTTATCGGTTTGTTTTGCGCTCTGATATATCAGTGTCACACATTGAGCTTAAATAACAAATAGGTACGTATAAAATTACATGTAGGTCTACGTGTGTGTGTGTGAATGTGTATGTGAGTGTGTGTACTTGTATATTTAGAGCCGTGTTTCCTTGTTCAGCCCGTCGTCCATCTAAACTTCCTGCATACTTATCAATACATCAGCTTTTACCCTTATATATTTAAAAGAAATGATTCTAATGGAATTTATAATATAAACAGGCTTGTTATTTTACTGATAAATGTACATAATTTATTATTATGATTATATAAGAATAATTAAGATAAAAGACATTGATTAGTTTTTATGATTAGCATATAATGATTAAGAATGCGTATCTCCTTTATTATGATTAAAATATGAATAATTAAGATAGCGCATATTGTTTATTAATATCATTAAAATTCGAATAATTCAAATGTCAGGTCTTTGTTGCTGCTGTCCGAACAAGTTTACAATATGTGGACATAATTTCGGGTTATATTTTTGGTTACTCGGTTAGAATTTCGATAACACTCTGTCTCCGATAGATGATATGATGCATTAGCAACAAACAATAACTTGACTCTTTTCAAAAACAGAGATTTTATGCATTTTGCTCATATTTCACAATAAACTTTAAGTTTAAAAGAAAATCGTCTTTACTTCCTCCTTATTTCCTAAGTATTGTCCCCTGTAATTCAATGTTTTATTCTGTTTTGCCCGTAAAGGTTTATTTTTAAATTCAATAGAGAACATTCTAATTTCATTGAAGTCCTTAAATCTAATTTCAAAACCATTCTTTAATTGTTGTGGCTCTGAGAAGTGTGTTTACAGATTACAAACTCTCAGTAATCGTGAAATGTTTTTTTTTTCATAACCGCCAATATGGTTGGCGGAATAATCTAATGTTAAGGCCTGATCTTCAGTTTTCTTAGCAGTAAAAATCACTGAAGCTAGATTAACGGTGACCTTTAAGAAGATGGAGTTACCGATACATTAAACAATGAACCACGAATAGATTAAATATTCTTATCACTAGACTAACCTGTCAAATTGTCATAAAAGGTGTAGTGTGAGTTTCACAGGATTCCATATCGCTTAAGTGGTTAATTTGTAGTTAAATTCTAAATTCTCGAAAAATATCCTCTTCCAATTCACAAATATAACCACATACAGTATCATTATTAAGAGGAACCAATTTTCAAATATCTGAATCGTTTTCAGGAATCGTGGTAAGAATTTCTTTTATAATTTAGATTTCCATATTTTCTTACTAATTGTAATACCTCGTATTACAATTGCTAACATTTCTTATATAATGCATCTTCAGTTTAACATCTTTCAAACATATCCTTCATCTTTCGTATTCATATAATATATTATACGCTTATTTTCCGGGTTGTGTTTATTTTTTCTTCGAAAGGTACACTCTTTGCTGTGATGGCTTCGTAGTGACATTACATTACATATAGCAACAAATCTACAGCAAGAAGGTTATATCATATTCGCCCATTTTTTCTTCGCTTTCATTTCTTATTATTCAAACAATTTTCACCAACTTCCACTTACTGAAAATTTAGAAGCAAAATGCTTCGGAGACATTGGAACAAAATAGCGTTTTGTGAACAAACTTTTACGTCAAATATTTTTAAAATTCAAAATTTTCTTTTCAAACGTTTAGCTAGGATTACATACAATTCTAAATTATATGACTTTACATAAAACATTTGTTTGGAAAAATAAATGAGGAATTTGTATTGCGCTTTTGCATAAACTAGTTCATTTCCATAGAAAGTGACGATCTAAGTCAAATATCCTTAAAAACGTTGGTAACACGGATATAATAAAATGGAAAAGGAACTGTCTTGAAAAGCACTTTTACTTAATGCTATTCAGAGTATCGCCCTCACTATATATATATACATATATATATATATTATATATATATATATATATATATATATATATAGTGAGAGAGAGAGAGAAAGTTGTGGTGAAAGAGTACAGTAGGGTTCGTCACAATTCCCTGCCGGAGCCTTGTGGAGCTTTAGATGTTTTCGCTCAATAAGCACTCACAACGCCTGGTCTGGGAATCGAAACCGCGATCGTACGACCACGAATCCGTTATCCTAACCACTGGGCCATTTTCCCTCCACTATATGTGTATATGTATTTATGTATAAGTACAGTTTCGCCTTGTAAATTCTATTCATAAATTATTTGTTGATTCATTACAACTGTAAACAACATCTATCTACAGCTCCGCGCTGTGGGACAGAACTCGGAACTTTGCTGTGGCTAATCGAACTTGTTAACCACATAGCTATGCTTGTAAACTGTGGGGGAGTTTAGACAGCTATTTCAAATAAGTAAATATAGTAACTAGAGGCTTCTAAATTGACCCTGTTTGCGGCGAATGCTTCTCTGAATGTGTAAAAGTTATTTGATTATTTATTGAGCGTAGCACTACGGAGTCACTATATCCTTTTCAACTGTTATATTGATCGTGGAGACCTGAATGATTCGGTAAGGGTAGTAGTCATGATGATGATGATGATGATGATGATGATGATGGTGGTGGTGGTGGTGGTGGTGATAAATCACAGAAACCTTACCTAAAGATATTTCTATCAAGTATCAGTTCCGGCATATTCGCGACTTCAGCAATAATGTGTTTCTGAGTTGCATGTGTGTGAGTATGTGTGTCAGTGCTCATATTGAAGATATATATATATATATGTGTGTGTGTGAGTGTGTGTGTGTGTGTGTATGTGCGTGTATGTTTGTGGGTGTATTTAAGTATGTGTACGCATGCGTAATTACGTGTACGTATGTGTATGTGTGTGTTTCTATATACATATACTTAGACACACAGATAGATTGGTAGATACATTGATAACTATGTATATATATATATATATATATTATATATATATATATATAGAGAGAGAGAGAGAGAGAGAGAGATGATAGATAGGTAAGTAGTTAGATCGATAGATATACGGATAGATTGATCGCTTTTATGGTATAAGGAGGAGTAGGAGTAGGAGGAGTAGGCGGAGAGGGAGAAAATATTGCAATCTAAGAAAATCAAGGAATATTCGAAATAACGGTAAAGCGTGCCAGGGCATAAGGTTTCCCTTGCTAAGTATTCCATCATAGTCTTCAATATTGGCAATCGTTTTATTTCCTCTCCTCCAGTCCTTTACCACTCCACCACAATTTTCAGCTTTTAACATTACAGATTTTTTTTCCTTAAATTTTCTTCTGCTATGAACCTACAGTCATCGCTAATACGATCGATAATTACAAATACTTACTGCTTCTATATTCCTCACTGTTCCTCACTTAGTTTTACTTTATTTCTTTCATATCTTATTTTATAATGCCTGATAATATCTGTAAGGTGAGCGGGGTTGTTTGATTATTTTTCCTTGGGAGACGGGCTGAGGTGTTATATATTTTGACATTGTTGGTTTCCAATTTTTTATTTCTGTTTTTGTTCTTAGTTTGTGTAATTTTTCTGTTTTTGATGTTGCTTTTGAAGTGATTAAGCAAATATCCGCCAAAGGTACATATCCAACGAACAGTCCAACACAGCCAGTACCTCATCCCAGCATATGCACCCCAACCATCATCGCTATAAATACCACATTTCAATAGCCATCATCACTGTGCAGGCCACCTCCCTACCTCCATTACAACCACCACTTCTAATGCCATCACACTAATACCTGTACCATTACATTCATTTAATTCCACCAGTTTCAGCAACACCACACCAATATATAATATACATTACTACAATAAATAAGTCCTCAGTGTCTTCAGCACCAACCAGTACGAATACAATTTATACACTGTGAAGGCGCGTGGCTTAGTGGTTACGTGATTCGGTCCACGGTCGTAAGGTCGTAAGTTCGATTCCTTGCGGTACGTTGCATCCTTCAGCCCCTCCTTGTCACATTCTTTGTCACACTGAATCTCCGACAGATATGTTAAGGGTACGAGTGTCTGTGCTGTGCTCCGCTACTTGCATGTTAGTTTCACGAGCAGGTTGTACCATTGATCGAATCAGTTGGAACACTCGTCGTCGAAGCCGACGGAGGACTATTTTGTATGCACTCCATGAACTTCACTTAAAACACACTACTATTAGTTCTACCACATCTTCACACCACTATATTACATTGACTATTAACACTATTACATTACATTGGCTATTTGTAAGCCATGCCACCACATCAATCTCAATACCGCAGCATCAATTTCATTACTAGCTCTTCTCCTTCAATACCAACACACCATCCAACTGATTGACACCGTAACACCTTCCCCGACGCCACCATTATCATGCCAGTATTACGGAACTGTACTATAAACTGCTAGTATTTCTGTCCGTTTTCTATCGACAAACCATCGCCAATGCAGTCACCTTGGATATCACAAACTCCATCTCCATCATCAAACTGATACCACCATGAAGTCCAATATCACTTAAAATATCACAAACATCACGACGGTACAATCATTATCATACCCCCCCCCCCCCGCTGTCAATTGTACGAACACAATAACAACGGCAACAACAACACGAGTAGCGTGTTAAGTATATAGTACTCTTTCGTTTATGATAAATAATTCTAAAATGACTTTGAGAGTTTGGCATGTGTATAAATACATCCACCTATCATCTATTTAAAGTGCATCACTTTATCAATATTTGTAGATGACCGCATTCACATACACACATACTGACACTCACACACATGCACACACATGCATACACATACACATATACAAACAAATATATATGTATATAAATACTATACATAGATACATATATATATATATATATATATATATATATATAATATATATATATATATATATATATATTATATATATATATATACATATATATACATATATATAATGGAAGAACAAACACAAAAAGAAGTACGACAACGTGAGGACGTGGTACATGTAAAGTATTAGCAGACGCTCAGAGTAGGAAAGAAAGGTGGTTTTTACGTTTCGAGCAAGGCTCTTCTTCAGAAACAGAGCAAAGTCCAATAGAAAAGGAAGACGGAGGAGAAAAATATCGCCAACGATTCACATGTGGTAACATTATATATATATATATATATATATATATTCTTTTATTCTTTTATTTGTTTCAGTCATTTGACTGCGGCCATGCTGTGGCATGGCCTCTAATCGAACTAATCGACCGCAGGACTTAATCTTTGTAAGCCTAGTACTTATACTATCGTTCTTTTTTGCCGAACCACTAGGTTACGGGGATTTAAAAATACCAACATCGGTTGTCAAGCGATGGTGGGGGAGAAACACAGACACACAAATATATACATATATATATATATATATATATATATATATATATATGTGTGTGTGTGTGTGTGTGTGTGTGGTGTGTGTGTGTGTGTGTGTGTGTGTGTGAGATAGGCTTCTTTCAGTTTTCGTCTACCAAATCCACTCACAAGGATTTGGTCGGTACGAGGCTAAAATAAAAGGCACTTGCTTAAGGTGCCACGCAGTGGACTGAACTCGGAACCATGTGGTTGGGAGGTAAGCTTCTCACCACACACCCACACCTGATTTAGAGAGAAAGGGGTGGGGTAGAAGAGACGAGTATTCTATATTCTGTTCCATCACATAGATGCGAATGTGAACAAACATTTATATGTGGATGTGAGTGTGAGGTGTTTGCACGCGCGTGCGAGTGCATTACAAAAAGCATTAACTATCTATGTAAATACAACTATGCTTCTTTCATTCTCCATCTATCAAATCCACTCACAAGGCTTGTGATCACGTGACCCACCAGGTTACCAGATGTTGTTACACATCGCTGGTCACAATGAGAGTTTGCTATGTTTTAGCCTTCAAGTGACGCCGCCCCGCTTTCAAGGCGAGCAGGCCAACATCCCCCCTCCCACACACACACAATCGAAAGCGGGACCTGACCAACATAAAAGGAAGTGTTTTGCTCAAGAACAGAATGCACCGCCCAGTCAGGGAATCGAACCAACAATCTTGCGATCGTAAGTGCAACAACCCAACCACGAGTAATATAAAAAAAGCATATTACTCTACGTTTAGAATTCGAGTGCTATTTTGTTCGGCCTTGTTTTGCATTTATGTGCTTCCTCGTGTGTGGTGAATAAACTGTCGTCTAAATTACATATAAATGAAAATAACACTGACGTCTCATTTTAATAGAAATATTTACCAAAATTACATAAAAATATCTTGAAATACTAAAGAGAAAATTTATGTAATGAAATCGCCATTGGCTTCAATCATGGCCTCCAGACGACTTCGGCATCTTCTGCAACTCTTCTGGGCGGTCTTTTTGTTTAAGTTGGTGAATACAGCCATAATCCTTGCCTTCAGTTCATCTTTGATGTTACAAGGAATTTGTGTTGGTCTCCCGCACAACTGCGCCCCACACATAATAATCTAAGGGGTTGCAGTCTGTGGAGTTAGGTGGCCAGATATTTGGGGTGATGTGTCGCAGAAATTATGCGACCGTGATGAATAGGTTCTCCTGCATGTGTGGCATAGTGCAAAATCCTGTTGCTAGATATAAGGTCTTCCAGCAGCCCCCCTCTTGACCCAGGACAGCATTACCTCCTCCAGGCACTTGATGTAGGCCTCCATGTAGAGTGACGCCGTATGGGAAGGTGAATGCTGGCATAACGTGGCCATCACTAGTGATCACACCAAACGCCAAGACGTTGACTGGATGTTTGATTTTAATCACTCTCGGTACATGTTTTGGGGACAATATGTCTTCAGATTGACTCCCAAATGTTCGTATTGGAGCTTCCGGTGCGAATGCCGAGCAGTACAGCATGTCACAAACTGCTGGGAGAGTAAATTGCGTCATGGCGCCGTTTTTCTCACAGACGGCGTCCAACTGACCCTACTACACTGTGTAGTCGACAAAATCAAAAACAATGCGCATACGCGAAATTAGAAATATAAAATGGAGACAGTTTACCCATCGCAGTCTGTGTATATAATTACATGTTAGTGGCCAATCGCATCGTTTGATATGAACTTCAAAGGGAACAGTCATTTGGTTGCCGTATGTAGGATGGCGAGGATGAAAAACGAGATTGGTATTTAGTATACTAGATACAAGTAGAGGACAGGTAGTAATAGCATGTGTTGGCTACAAGACACTCATGTCAATGATGTCTTTTACACACACACACAGAGTTACACATAAACAAGTGTGTACATAAGTGGAATTTTGTTACCGACAAGTTACTGCTTGTCGTCTGTGTGTGTGTGTGCGTGTGAGTGAGTGAATGTGTGTGTGTGTGAGTGTGTTATATTGAATATCAATCTCTTCACCTCGCTATGGTGAAGCAGGCATATCTTTTAAAATATGCATTACTTTATTAATAGTTCATCCGATTATCTCACCTATGTCGCTGTCATTATCCAATTTACATAATGAATAATAAATAATACAATATCAAGTGTTTCTTCGACTCGCAGTAAACTACTTACTAAGAATTGCTGCGGTTTCACTCGATAAAATGGATGTGTGTGATGCATTTTCGCTTAACTAAATTGCTAATCGTAACATTCCCCGATCGCTTGTAACCTTTTTCTGATAGCAAGCTCATGGGAAAACAAATTGCTGAGAAATTTC
>NC_043001.1:103551949-103581949 GCF_006345805.1 Octopus sinensis | reverse complement strand
ATTTTCCTCGGGGCAACCCAACATAAAGTATGTTATTGGTTTTTGTGACTTATTAATCCTTATATCATGTCGACATGCCTAAATTTATTTATTGATTACATCTGCAACACATTTCCAATATTTCTATGATCTTTATATTCTGACTTGCTAAATCAATAAACTTTAATATTTCATTTCTTTACTGAAATTTGCTGTTCTTGAGACATTAACTCTTTTTCTCTTTTACTCTTTTACTTGTTCCAGTCATGTGACTGTGGCCGTGCTGGAGCACCGCCTCTTGTCGAGCAAATCGACTCCTGGACTTAGTGCTTATTCTTTCGGTCTTTTTTGCCGAACCGCTAAGTTACGGTGACGTAAACACACTACCATCGGTTGTCAAGCGATGTTGGGGCGACGACAACACACAGACAACAACATACACACCACACACGCACACACACACACATATATATATATATATATATATATATATAGCTATATATATATTATATATATATATATATATATATATATATATATATACGTATACATATATACATACGACGGGCTTCTTTCAGATTCTATCTACAAATCCACTCAAAAGTCTTAGGTCGGCCCGAGGCTATAGTAGAGGACACTTGGCCAAGGTGCCATGCAGTGGGGCTGAACCCGGAACCATGTGGCTGGTAAGCAAGCTACTTACCACACATCCACTCCTACGCCTTTCTATAATTATTTTTCAAACTCCTTACTTACCTCCCTTCGTTTACCTCACACCTCAGAGTTCTGATATTTTCCCATTCCTTTTTCTCAGCCTTTCACCTCCACTCTCCACGTGATTGTCACGTGGGTTCTTCAGTTTAAATTCTTTCATTGACCTGTGACAATACACCCACTCTCTTCGACTCTCTCTCTCTCCTTCAATCTTTCTCTCCCTGTGTTACTCTTTCAGACGAAGGGGTAAATATCCAAAAGGATAAGATTCTTACTCCACGCCATAATTGAACTCATTGAAGTATTCTATTCAGTCTCCTGCTGACCATCACATGTGGCTTCGGTTTCACGAGTTTACGCTACATACATTAAGCCTCCTTATATTACATTTCTGATATTAAAATCTAATATCATAGCCGTTATACGCCACTTTAAAATGATTCCTCTCAGTCGAGGAAAAGGTTTAAAATATCAGACTGACATTAACTATTTATATAAATTAATATCATCCTCCCTGTTTGGAGAAGAAAAATAAAAATACATCGGTCTAAGAGTGATTAAATTAGTAAAGGCAAATTAAATCCATCTTGACCTGAATCATACATTGAGTTCAAGGGAATTTATCGCGAGTCTAAAACATTATTAAGCGTTGCCCTTTGCTTCTTTCATACTATCTACACAGTTTAAAGAGATTGATTCTCTATTTCAACATGTTAATAAAATGATTAATTAATTTGTTGATTTGTCAATATGTATGTTTTTTTTTATATCAGTATTTTTTGCACTTGGTTTGTTTACTGTATTTGTTGTTTTCTGCGTGATAAAAATTGATTTGGCCGTGTAATTTATAATAAGTCGGCAATTTTAGTAAGTGCGTTTAGTAAGTAATTATTGACATCGTAGGAATGTTTGCTTTGGGTAAAGTAGACCAAGTTGCGATGAGGCGAACGTGTTGGTTAATTCAGGGAAAAGATTAAAAGTTTAACTATACACTTTAAATCCTGTCAAACTCGGAGATTCAAATAAAAGCCACTCAGACATATACGAAGTGGGTTAGAGAGGGAGACGATCGGAAGGAAATATGGGAATCGAAAGAATACAACAAATGAAAAAATGTATGAATGGAACTGAAGTGAAGATGAAACAAATAAAGACACGTTTGAGAGCAAATAGAGGAAAATGGAAAGAGAGCAAAGTGGTTGGAGATGAATAGGATGAGAGATACTGAAACGAGAAGTGGATGGAGATAAAAGGATATATAATGAGAGAGATGAGGTGTTAGAAATAGATATCGAAAGAGAGATGGAAAGAGACAGAAAGAGAAGGGGAGTAAGAGAGAAGACGGAGGATGCAGGTGGACAGAGGGAGGGAGGAAAGGAGAGAGAAGAAGGAGGATGCAGGTGGGCAGAGGGAGTAAGGGAGAGGGAAGGAGGAGGATGCAGGTGGACAGAGGGAGAATGGGAGAGAGAAGGAGGATGCAGGTGGACAGAGGGAGGGAGGGAGAGAGAAGAAGGAAGATGCAGGTGGGCAGAGGGAGGAAGGGAGAGAGAAGAAGGAGGATGCAGGTGGGCAGAGGGAGGGAGGAAGAGAGTGAGAGAGAAAGTTAAGGGGAGGCAGTGAAGGAGAAAAGTTGTCAGGTAATTACAGAGAGAGACTGAAGTAGATAAATGGAGCAAGGTGAGGTGTAGTTAGAGGTAAGCAGGGAGAGTAATTTCTGTAGAGATATCTGGAGAGTGAAAGGTTAACAGAGAGAGAGAGAGAGAGAGAGAGACTGGTGGGGGAGATGTTCAAATATAAGTATTGCAACCCAACATCATAAAATACATAAGGGAATCTACAAGATATCGAAGCAGGAAGAAGTGACACTATGCGGTCGATTAAACGGCTAGAAATAGCAGTCAACTTCTCCCTTAAATTACATGTTACTATCTAAAAACAAGAAGTGAAACAGAGAAGAATGTAAACCCTAGATCCCGTGACGGAGAAGAGCAGAAGCCGAATAACACAGCAAGTCCACGCTGGAGCTTCTCCATTGCGCTTTGAATCTGCTAGCTAAAGCAGTAAGGTCTGCCCCAAATTATATGCTACCGCTTTAGAAAAACGAACACATGAAGTATTCCTAGATAGAATATCTAAGAAAAGCATGGGTTGAACATCTCTGATTATAGATTTGCAGCATCAAAGCTTCAGTAGCGATATTGACAAATGATGTGGTTTCTATTTGTGTTCGGTCAACTAATGTTAACAGCCATTCAGAAGCGAGGATTTGCATCGAATTGAATTTTACACGAGTTTTTCTGTCTGTTTTCCACATTACATACTTTTCTCTCGTAGATCTCGCATATTTTTACACATGCTTTTCAATGTTTGGTTTAGTGTGGTATTACTGATTGACACGCACACATACTCACACACACACACACACACACACACATATACACTCACACGTCCCATGAGCTAGGTTTCTGTAAGAAGCCGACGAAACTGAGTCGCATGGAGCCGAATCAAACATCTTAAATAAGAATAACAATATTCGTAACTCCTACTCAATGTGCTGAGTATCTCTTTCATTTATCCACTCACCTGTACATATATACATGTATATACATAAAAGATATTCAGACATCTATACATATATATACATACGTCCATACACACACACATATCATTGTTCAGTTTTATTTCAAGATTCTTGCCAATAGAGAAAGAACCAGTTTCTAACTTAGATCCAAGTTACTGTCTTTCAATTTCTCTCTCTCTCTTCTCTCTCTCTCTCTCTCTCTCTCTCTCTCCTCTCTCTCTTGCTTTTCCCTCTAGCTGGGAAACCATGTATCTCTTGAACAGCAGCACACGTGTTTCTGTCCTAATGTCCCTTTTCTTCTCAAAGGTCCTTTGTCTTGCAAGTTACTTGGTGACCCTGCAAGTGCTGGTGCCACTTAAAAAGCACCCAGTCCACACTGTACAGTGGTTAGTGTTCGGAAGAGCATCCAGCTGTAAAACCCTTACCAAAGCTGACCTCGCCTCTGCTTGTGCCACGTAAAAAGCACTCAGTCCACTCTGAGTGGTTGGTGTTATGAAGGGCATCCAGCTGTAAAAACCCTGCCAAAACTGATTCTACTAAGTAACCGTCCCAATTATAAACAAGCTAGCTGGAGCACAGCTTTGAAAATAATACCTTTGTGGTTACCAAACTAAAACCATGTCGAAACCTGTGCTGCTGCCACATAGAAAGCATTCAGTCCACTCTGCACAGCTACACAGAAGTATGGTGCAGTCTACAGAGAAGTATGGTGCAGTCTTCTGCTTTGGCAGCTCCTGCCAAACCATCCAACTCATGCCAGCATGGAAAGCAGACGTTAAACAATGATGATGATGATGATAATATACGACGGGCTTCTTTCAGTTTCCCTCTACCACATCCACTTGCAAGGCTTTGTTCGGGGAGAGGCTATAGTAGAAGACATTTATGCAAGGTACTGCCAAACCATCCAACTCATGCCAGCATGGAAAGCAGACGTTAAACAATGATGATGATGATGATGATGATGATAATATACGACGGGCTTCTTTCAGTTTCCGTCTACCACATCCACTTGCAAGGCTTTGTTCGGGGAGAGGCTATAGTAGAAGACATTTATGCAAGGTACGAGACTGAAGCCGGGACAATGTGGTCGGGAAGCAAGCTTTTTACCACGCAACCACGCCCGCTGCGCCTGTGTATGTATAATGTGCATACACAGTGTGTCCGCAAAGTCATTTCTTTACTCAACCAACTAAAGTATCGATTAGATGGATGTAGGGTAGCAAATGGAAGCCACATCGAACTGCATTGAACTGTACATAAGCTTTAGTAGCTGCTCTCTTATTCAACATGAAGATGTAATCTGTTGATGTAACTTGCGTTGCAAGTTATATCAACAAATAACTTTGAAACCCAACCGTGACTTTACAGACACAAAATGTTTGTGTGCGCATATATATATGTATATATATATATATTTAATATAATATAATAAAATGATATATACATATATATATATTATATATATATCTATATATATATATATCTATATATATAATATAATATATAATATATATATATATATATATATATTAGTCAAAATGAGATAACAAAGCCAAGGCTGTGAGGAGTTTTCGGACATTTATGAGGAAAAAGATATAGGTACAATCTTATGGTTTATTAAATTTGTTTTCGAAAGGGGAATTTATATTTGGAGAATTTAATGCTCCTAACCATATGAAGCATATCTGCTTCAAATTTGTTGAGTTATGCATATTGTATATATATATATAATATATATATTATATATATATATATATATATATGCAAATATATACATATAATATATCTTTATATATATATTATATATATATATTATATATGCAAATATATATACATATATATATCTTTATATATATATATATATTATATTCATATATATATATATTATATATATATATATGCAAATATATACAAATATATATGCATATATATATGTGTGATGTGTTTATAAACATACACAGTATGTATGTATGTATGTATGTGTGTATGTAGTATTATGTATGTATGTATGTATGTATGTATGTATGTATGTGTGTATAGTTGTCAGTGTTCCTACGCGTAATTTGTTATTGATTGTTAGCTGAGCTGTATTTCAGCAGCCAACGGCTGAAAGTTTACCTAATTCCATACCACTGCATACAACAGTCGTTGTTATGTATCTATATGTTTATGTTGTATAGTTTTTTGATGTGGGGTTTTTTTTTATTTGTTTCAAGAGACTGACAATAGTTTACCTCATTAGTATTGTTTCGCTTATTATGTTTGTTTGTTTTTTATTTTACTGTTTCTGAAGAGGCGGGGGAACTGTTCTGTTAACTACAAGAGTTACCCAAAAGAAAACCCACAATTTGAAGATAAGAGGAAATCAAATATGTATATTTATGTCATGAGTTCATGTTGATGAATATAATATTAAATCAATGCATAAACTTTCATTAGAATAGATAAGTTTATTTAGACTCCTACTCTATCTTCATCTTCTTTTCAAACTTATATATTAAACGGTAGATAGAATGAATTCGTAGTAAGAAAATATCACAATCAGATTATGCGTTATGTCATTACGCTACATTAGCACGATCCAAGTCTTTGTTTTTTTTCTTTTATATCGAAATCCTTTGTTATATCTTTGAGTTACCTCTTTACCCCTTCTTTTACCATCTTCTCCCTTAATCTATGACGTATTTGCTTCATCATTTATTTTCTTCATATCTTTTTATATGTTATAATTCTCTTCCTTTTTCATTTCTGTCAAAATTTACCTCCACCGCTTTCCTTCTTATTCAACCTCTTCTTTCCTGTACAGACTTTGATATCATCCGTTAATGTTCCTCTATTTACCTCTTTATTCTTTTCTATTAGTCACTCATTATCTATATTGTCTGTTATTTTATTCCGTTGCCTTTCTGATTCCCCTACATTTCTAGAGCTCATTTTTTTGTCACCACTCTTCTCTTCCCTTACACTATTTCCTCCTCTTACTCGTTCTATCGTCTGCTCGTCTAACTCTCTGTCTCGTTCCATGGCTGATTGTTAGCTCTTTCTTTCTATCTTTCTCACCCACACTCTGTCAATCTCCTACCTATCTATCTATTCGTCGAATCCATAAATTCTTTAAATTCTTTCTTTCACTTTCACCCCTCTCAGCAGAGCTAATGCTTTCCCCTACACTCCTATAACGTTATCGCATGAAAGAAAGAAGGAAAAGCAGCATGAAAACGTGACTTGGCATTGTATAATATTGATTATGTCAGGCTTAACCTGTACAAGCTAGCAAGAGAATACTTTTTCTGAAACTTTAAGATGGTGTTCATTTGACTAATTGCAATGAATTATTTCAATAGAAGGAAAAATCCAAAAATCCTTTACTAGCTCCTGACTTCGTGATTCTCTCTCCTTGGAATCCCCATCAATTTTTATCAGTTATCACTTCTTAGAGGCCTAGACATTAATGATGCATTTTCTGTCGAGAGCAAGGCAATTCATTGGTTTTATTCTTTTTTTGTTTGCCTTTTTTGTTTTAGTGAATGATTTATTTTACGTTACTGCAGTTTGGAAATATGAACGAGATCATCTATAAACGCCCACCCTCTCATCCCACCACTAAGCTTATTATCTGCTGCCACTTTCCTATTGGTCCAAAAGTTCTAATCGCATGCTGTTCTATTAAGCTCATCGTGCACAGGTATATCGAACCAGGTGGCCTTTTGCAAGAAAATGCTCCATATTCTTGCAAGCTTATTATAGATGTTTTCCTGGAAAGTTACAGAATGAACTGCGATATTTTGTGCAATGAAGTTTTCAGCGAATATATAATGAACTGAAGAAAAATATAATTCTTTTCACAGAAGTGTTAACCCGAATATAAACACACCTGAAAAACTATATATTCTGTTCGATAATAATCTGCGCATTTTCTATATCTGTTATATTTCTGCACATTTGAAGTTGAAAAAAAATTCTGTTCAGAAAGTTCAACGAGAGAATATCATTCTGGTAAGAAAATGTCTCACGAGAATTATTTAGAATTCATTACTTTATGTGTTTTGTCTTTTAATGTTTGTTTCTTACTAGAATGTTAACTGAGTGACAAACACTGTCAACAACCGAACCAATTGTCTTATGCTAGTAAGCTTTGGAACCAACTTTCAGAGTTCATCCATGCAGTGGTAGATAAAAAAAATACCAGTAATCTACAATGCACAGCTAATACACAGACCTTTAAATCTAGACTGTTACAAAAGTTAAAAATTAATATTTGTTATTAAGCGTATCATAAAGAGAGTTCCCGGTGAGCCGAAAGTACAATGTTGCTTCATTAAGAAACTTCATGAATTTAGCTAAAGCCCTAAATATATCCATGAATGTTGGCACATTCCATTTGTTCTTCTGATGATCCCCAACCCTAACTCACAACCGTGAAATCGTGGTTTTGTTTCCCTGACCGGGCATTACGTTGTGCTCTTGAGCAAAACATTTCCTTTCACGTTGCAACAGCTGACGTGTGGTACGCTTGAGCACCTGTACAGGTAATGTCCATTTAATGGAGAGAGTGAGCTTATGTGAATACAAGTATTTGATCACTAGAAACAAACCATCTGTGTGGTTGTTCGGCAAGAAACTGCGCAATCCTCGTCCGTCGCCAAATGGGGGTACTCGCTGCTAGTCACCTTTCTGCGTTCGATAAGAATAGTCAAGTGTCACTTTGTTAAACAGTACTTCTCATCTGCGAGTGGTCTAGTGAAACAAATGCTGACATTATTACATCTGCCTTAGCGAAGGCGGAGGTATTGTTTTTAGTCGTATTTGACACCTCAAGAACATTCGCTAATCATGGTATTACAATCATGACATCTCGTCTGTTTATATATATATATATATATAGTGTGTGTGTGTGTGTGTGTGTGTGTGTGTGCGTGATTCATAATCAATCTGCATAAATGGGATATTCCGAATGAACAAGGTAATGTAATCCGATGGTAGAAAGAATTTCCGCGAATTACATACTCCAAAGTCTGTCAGAAGGCCAGGGGTAGGGGTCATTTCAAAATGTAACCACATGTGAATCGTTGATTATTCCCCCACCCCACCCCCATCTTCCTGAAGGAGAGCCTTGCTCAAAGTGTAAAACCACCTTACTTTCCTTCTCTGAGCGTCTGCTAATATTTTACATGCATCACGTCCTCGCGTTGTTTTTTGTGTTTGTTCTTCGTTTTTTTCGTTTTCTTGGATTCACTATATATATATATATGTGTGTGTGTGTGTATATATGTATATATATTATATATATATATATATATATGTGTGGTGTGTGTGTGTGTGCGTGATTCATAATCAATCTGCATAAATGGGATATTCCGAATGAACAAGGTAATGTAATCCGATGGTAGAAAGAATTTCCGCGAATTACTACTCAAAGTCTGTCGGAGGCCAGGGGTAGGGGTCATTTCAAAATGTAACCACATGTGAATCGTTGATTATTCCCCCACCCCACCCCACCCTATCTTCCTGAAGGAGAGCCTTGCTCAAAGTGTAAAGCCACCTTACTTTCCTTCTCTGAGCGTCTGCTAATATTTTACATGCATCACGTCCTCGCGTTGTTTTTTGTGTTTGTTCTTCGTTTTTTTTCGTTTTCTTGGATTCACTATATATATATATATATGTGTGTGTGTGTGTATATATGTATATATATATATATATATATGTGTGTGTGTGTGTGTGTATGTGTATATATATATATATATATATGCGTGTGTGTGTGTGTGTATGTATGTATGTATGTATGTATATCAGGCATTACATTATCATGTCATCCTCTGACATGATGAATGCAAAAGGTCACCTGCTGTGATATATTTGTGCACAATGGCCTTCAGCAGAACAGTGTGTGGGTAGAACAAACTTCCAGGCCCAATAGGAAAGTAACTCGAGATAATAGGTGAAAGAGTGTGATGTCAGATTGAGCATATCTCAATGATCTCGTTCATATTTCCAGGAAGCAAGTAAACTAAAGCAACGTGAAATAATGGTTTATTAAAAAAAAATATGAACAAAAACAATGGACCTACATGTTGTAGACAGACTATACGTTATCACTCGTGTCAAGCTGGCCGTCAAGAAGTAACAACTGTGATGGAAATTGAAAACTTTAGTCTATATTTCCAGCAGGTCGAGTGACCGTATAGATCAGTGGTTCCCAACCTGAGGCCCGCGGATCCCTGGCGGTCTGCAAAAGTAGTACTGCGGGTCCGTGAACTCAATTCAAAATTTCCTATATATATATATATATATATATATATTATATATTATATATATATATACACAAACACATAAGAATACGTATATTAAAAGGGGTCCGTAGGGAAACTTATTTAAATAAAAGATTTGGGAACCACTTGTTTGGATGCTCACTGCTGGACACTAAATATATATATTATATATATATATATATATATATATATATAAATATATGTATGTATGTATGTAGTATGTAGGTATGTATGTATGTATGTATGTATGTATGTGTGGGTGTTGTATGTGTGTGTGTGTATGTATATATAATATATGCATACACACACACACACACACACACACACACACACACACCACATACACACATATGTATTAATGCAGATAGCAGTATGCAATGTTTTACCAGAAAGGACGACTAGAACTGCCACTAAATATGACCAAGGTGTTGGAACACCGACATTGCTAGAAATAAGTGCTAAAAAACTCTAATGCTGTAGTTAAAGCACATAATTGTAGACATATGCACTGACATATAAATTATATATATTCACACACACACACACACACACATGAAGCTCATTAGATCGAATGCTCTACAAATCGCCTTATATTTAATCAAAAGAAATAATTAATTACATTGCTGCTGCTGCTACATCGATTTTGTTTTTATTCTTCCCTTAGACTTCATATCTTTCTCGTTGCTATTGGAACAAAGCATTTTGCTTTTGTTGTTGCTGTTGTTTCACCATTGTGTTCGATAAGCAAAGCCTTTCCAGTTATGGCGAAATAGTCAGTAGAAGTTTGCCATTACTTCTGCCGGAGCCGCGTGGAGCTTAGGTGTTTCGTTCATAAACACACACATCGCCCGCTCTACGATTCGAACCCGCGATCCCTCGACCGCGAGTCCGCTGCTCTAACCACTAGGCCATGTGCCTCCACTAGTCACAGATATAATGGATCTATATTATTCGGAAATTTATTTACTTTCATGAAGAAGGCGGCGAGCTGGCAGAATCTTTAGCACGCCGGGCAAAAAATGCTTAGCGGTATTTCGTCTGCCGTTACGTTCTGAGTTCAAATTCCAACGAGGTCGACTTTGCCTTTCATCCTTTCGGGGTCGATTAAATAAGTACCAGTTATGCACTGGGGTCGATATAATCGACTTAATCCGTTTGTCTGTCCTTGCTTGTTCTCTCTGTGTTTAGCCCCTTGTGAGTAGTAAAGAAATAGGTATTTCGTCCACCGCTACATTCTGAGTTCAAACTCAGCTGAGGTCGACTTTGCCTTTTATCCTTTCGGGGTCGATAAATTAAGTACCAGATGAATACTGGGGTCGATGTAATAGACTAGTACCCTCTCCCAAAATTTCAGGCCTTGTGCCTTTAGTAGGAAGGATTTACTTTCATGAAATGAAGCACTTGTTTTTATATTATACTATTCGTTCTCCTTCCGTTGTCGTTGTTATACAAATTACTAGTCGCGTTTGCTTAGAGATTCCTAACACATCAAAGGCGACACTCGACGGTATGTCTTACAAATGACTCCACAAAAACAAAAAAAAAGAGAAAATTCGAGTCCATTTCGATTTAATGAAAATTGAATCAGTACAAATTGATGTATTGATCCAGCTGGGGCGGAAGTAATTTCTTACTGATATATTTCTTCCTTTATCTCTCACACACACAACATATATATATATATATATATATGTGTGTATGTGTGTGTGTGTGTGTATAAAAGATCAAATGATATCATAAAGAAAACGTTCTAATTTCATCAAAGAAACTCTAAGTAGCATTTAGTATAAACGCATTTCATAGATGATATATACGTATGTATGTTTGAGTGCATCGATAAATGTGTGCACACGCACCTACCATATACACCCACACAGAAATCTGTACCTCTCGATTATATATGCATATACTGTATGTATGTATGCATGTATGTATGTATATGTATGTATGTATGTATGTATGTATGTATGTATGTATGTATGTATATATATATATATATGCATATATATATATAAATATATGCATATATATATATATATATAAATATTTGCATATATGTATATATATATATACATACATATATATGTCTATTTAAATATATATATATATATATATATATATATATATATATATATATATATGCATATATGTATATATATATATGTACATATATTTAATTATATGTGTGCGTGTGTGTGTGACTGTGTGCATGTTAAACGAGAGAAAGAGAGAGAGTGTGTGTGTATGTGACACCTTGGGAAAGTGTCTTCTATTATAGCCTTGATCGACCAAGGCCTTGTTATTGGATTTGGTAGATGGAAACTGAAAGAAGCCCGTTGTACATATATATATATATATATATATTATATATATATATATGTAAATTTAAGTGTCTTTGTGTCTGCGTTTGTTCGCCCCCCCCCCATCGCTTGACAACCGATGTTGGTGTGTTTGCGTCCTCATAACTTAATGATTCAGCAAAGAGGCCGATAGAATAAGTACCAGGATTATAAAGAATAAGTCCAAGGGTCGCTTTCTTCGACTAAAAGGCGGTATTCCAGCATGGCTGCAGTCAAATGACTGAAACAAGTAAAAGAATAAAAGAAATCCCTCTCTCCATTCATCTTCTTCACACACTATTCCTCTGAGGGTCGAGGAGGTAAAGTCCTCAATCACCTCCTCCATAGGGCCCTATCAAAAGCAACCGCCATTCTGCTTTCCATTTCCAATCCTTATCGGTTGTTCACTCCTGAACTCGCTTTAGGATTCTGGGATACGCATCCTTTGTCATTCCACCCCACTCCTTCTGAAGGAATTCGCAGGTTTATTGATGCGTATATTCACATTGGCTGAAGACTGCAATATACTTTTCGAACAGGCCTCTTTACCGTAGATCTGAACGCACCCTTTGTTAATCCGTACGACGGCGATTTGGTTTCCTTCCACACCCTTTTCCTATCTGAGATTTTTGTGCTCTTATTCGCACTTGGCACCAAACTGATATTTGCACTTGATCCACGAAATATAAACATATAAGATAAACATAATCGTAAGATCCTGTTTTCGAGTGAGAATGAAATGGGGAGTATTATTGGCCTTAGTAAAATTGTTAGGCGCGAGTTTTAAAATCTTTGATACATTGCTTGCATTAAATATATATTAATAAGGATTACTTAGGCACCATCTTTCAAATTTGTAAAGCCTAACACCGAATGTATGAAATAATACTTACTCACTTTCTTCCCGTGGAAGTTATTCGTGTGACGTCACTGAAAAAATTTCGATTCAACCGGAAATATAAATTCTTTCGTAAACGACAAGTTACCTTTACGCAGATGTTGGCATTTCTAATAGTAGCGACCAAATCTCCTTCAAGTCAGACCCTTCCAAAGTAAAATTAAATGATGGACATATCAGGCATAAAAATTCAATGCGGAATACTACGGTTCGAAATTCGTAATATAGGAACAGTTTCTGCCTAGAATTTTGAAATATAAATATTTATATAATCTTAATGGTTTATATTGTACCTTTTAACAGAACAAATATTATTTTGGTTTCGTCATATTTTTGGTTAATTTTTCTATTTACAGATCATGAAGCTTAGTCGCAAGCTTCACAGCGGGGCGGCTCCAGCCTCGTCAGACAACCAAGAACTAAACGAGCAACAACAGGTAAGAATATTATTAAAATTAATGCTTCAAAAACAAATGTTTCTTTTCTTTGACTCATACACATATTCACACACATACACATACATGTGTATGTGTATATATATATATATATATATATATATATATATATGTGTGTGTGTGTGTGTGTGTGTGTGTACATACATACGTGTATATATATATATATGTGTGTGTGTATATATATATATATATATATATATATATATTATATATATATATATATATATTATATATATATATATATATGTATGTATCTCTACTACATTCAATGATAGATATATGCTTGCATGAATACAGTGTCTACACACACACACGCACACACACACACATTTATATATGAATATGTATATGAATATGTGTATGTATATGTATGTATGAATATGTGTATGAATGTTCTGCATGTGTGTGTGTGCATATATTAGGTTGTTCCAAAAATAATGGCCGCTCTAAGTGTTGTGTTTTGAAAAACAATTTTATCATAGTATTTTAATTATATTTTAGGTGAATTTCGACATACTTAATAATTGATGTATGCTCTTTAATAAGTTTCTACTTATTTCAGACAGAAAACATTCTTGAAGCATAGGCGCCCTTAATTATGAACATGACAAAACAGGACCTTCGCTTACTTTTCTTGTATAAGTTCAAGCTTGGGCACAATGTCTCCCAAATTGTTGTCAATATCAACAGAGCATGGGGAGAGGGGTCCACAAGTGATCGCACAGTATGAAGGCGATTTCAGAGTTTCCGTAGTTGTGAAGATGAAGATGGTAGAGGACGGTCGTGCAGGCTTGAAACTGAACAATTGAAAGCAAAACCCATGTCAAAGTGTCAGAGAAATGTTTCAGGCATTTGGTGTTCATATTACAACGGTCCTATGCAATCTGCAGAAGATTGGTAAGGTGAAAAAGCTCGATAAATGGGTACCGCATGAGCTCAATGAAAATAAAAAAGTTCGACGTTTTGAAGTGTGGTCGATGCTCTTTCTGCGAAACACTAATGCTCCTTTTCTTGACCGAATACTCGCTTGTGACGAAAAGTAGATCCTTTGTGATAACCGTAAACGACCAGGCCAATGGCTTGATCGTGATGAGTTTCCCAAACATTTCCCAAAGCGAACGTTGCATCAGCAAAAGATTATGGTGACTGTCTGGTGATCTACAAGAGGGGTTGTCCATTACAGCTTTCTGGAAGTCAATCAGAGCATTACAGCAGAGGTTCACTGCAATCAACTCGCTGAAATGCATACTCACTTGCCCAAAAAATGAGATCTGCATTGATGAATCGGCGTGGCCTAATTCTGTTCCACGATAAAGCAAGGCCACATGTTGTAAGAATGACGCTACAGAAACTCACAGACTTGGGATACGACACTTTATCACATCCTCCATATTTTCCTAATCTTTCACCCACTGACTACAGTGTTTTTTAAAGCATTTAAACACGCTATTAAGTGATAAAACTTTCAGGTCCAAACCAGAGGTGGAATCAGCTTTCAAAGATTTCTTAGCATCAAAGCCAATAAGTTTTTATCACCGCGACATAAATAATCTCGTTATATCGATGGCAGAGATTCATTCATGTTCACGGCTCATACTTTGACTAATCAAAACATTTCTATTGTTAATTTTTCCAGAATAGAATTATGTTTCTGAAATTGGCCATTATTTTCGGAACAACCTAATATATACACGCACACACATAGACATACTCACAGACAGACAGACAGACAGACAAACAGACAGACATACAGACAGACAGACAGACAGATAGATAGATACATAGATAGACAGATAGATAGATAGATAGATAGATAGATAGATAGATAGATACCATAAAGCAATGATCAGCCCCTAATGAGTCGGGAGTGATCTCTGTTTTCAATTCTAACTTAATACAAGTTGACTTAAAACATAACTTGCGTGAACGCATCATTTTTTCTTTAAACTCCAAGTCTAATAAAACAGTAGAACCATTGACACATACTTAAATGGAACTGGCCTGAAGCTGAGAGCCTTTCTTCTCTACCCAGATCTGCTGCAAAAAGTAGTCAAATATCTCTCAAGTCTGCCATCTTAATAAGTGCGGGGTCACATTAGATGAGGTGGTACTATGAATGCATGACTCATGGCTGTAAACTGATCGATATCGACTATATCAGGGCTGATTTGAAGTAAACAACAAAACGGTCCTTTGGAGGCTAGACTCCTCTGTGTTGTATTTAGGATATTTTATTAGCTCAGCAGAGACGAAAGATATCTGATGACAATAAATGCCAAATTGGAACGGAAACTGGGATCGAAACATGTTATTGGTTAATGTGAACTATTTATTTTTTTATTCATTTATTGTGCACAAGCATCAAAACTGTGATCATATGAAATAAAAGTCTTAGAAAGAAGTAGTGATGTTCATGCAAGTCTAAATAAAATACATTAGCTACATGAATGAAGTGATGCGGTTTCCGTCCGCTGAGAGCGGAAAATAGCGGAAACCCAATCTTCTTTGTATTTCATTTCTTAAGTATTTAAACAAGAGTGATGTTCGTAGGAATGTCTTTAAGAAGAAGTTAAAAGATCCATGCTTAGTTGTTGATAACATACATAGAGTAGATTGACTGGCGTAAGTGATGCTATTAAAACTGTCTGCTTGTTGCTAATCCTATTAGAGATTTTTCTATATTTTGCCTTTCTTACAAAATAGAGTAAGAATGTGATATCAAATAACGCCGACTTCTAACACACGTTTTAGGAGATAAAATCCGATGCAATCAACTCGAGTGACCATGTTTTTCGATCTGATAGATATAATGGTAGATTCAAGGAGGTGAACGCTGAGATGGTCGGTGTCAAATGATTTCCAAAGTCATCTAGAAATGTTAATAATACTAACTCCAATAGATACATAAATAATTGTAGTTGAAAAGTTGCTTTATTGGTAGATTTTGTTTATATAAATGTCAACACATGCACGTGTGTGTGTGTTTGCGTGTATGTGTGTATGAAGGCGCGTGGCCTTGTCGTTAGGGTATTGCATTCGCGAACGTGGGATCATGATTTCGATCCCGGACCGGCTGCACGTTGTGCTCTTGAGCAAAACACTTCTTTTCACTTGGTTCCAGTCCAGTCAGCAGTGAACAAATAACACTGCAAAGGTCTAAACTTCCGATCAGAGGAAATGTTGACCTGTACTCACCTTGCCAGCGAGGTGGCATCATTCCCAAGCTAAAATGTTACAAAGCACATTGTGATCAGCGATGTATGACAACATCCGATAGTTTGGTCGATCACGTGATATAGACATACACACACACACACACATATATATATATATATATATATATATATATATATATATATATATATACACACATACATGATTGTGTGAATGTGTACGTATGTAGACATTATGAACGCAGGAGGTTTTATGACTATGTATTGTGAGAATATGGTTGCGTGTATTTTATATCTTTTATCTTTCTTTTTCTACCTATAAGAATAATTTCCTTTTACTCTACGGTTTTTCTTAGTGTCTATTGACATTAATAGCCTACGAGAATGTATCGTAAATCTTAGTTTCGATATTCGAAGCTCCGAGTACTTGAATGATAACTTACTGATTGTCCTAGATTATACATACATACATACATACATACATACTTATATATATATATATATATATATATATATATATATATATATATAATTCTCTATTTACCTAATATCGAGGTTCCATTCTTTTGTTGTTACTTTTTATTATTATTATTATTATTATTATTATTATTATTATTATTATTATTATTATTATCATTATATATATACATATATATACATACATACATGTATATATATATATATATATATATATATATATATAGATATATATATATATATAAAGAAAGGGAAATAAGAGTTTGTAGATTAATACAATCCTCAAACACGTAAACTGCATCAGTGGCGTGAAATAGAATGTGGAGATGGGGTCACATATAATATAGAAAGCCTTCAACTCGATTTCATGCGCAGATCTTATGCCAATGTAATGATAAACTTTTATAGTGGCACATTGCCATAAATATCTCGGTGAGGTTGTATAACCGAACGGATCCCCTATAGAATTTGACATGCTCTTTGAGTCCAGAAGAAAGTAAAGCAAAATCGGCTATGGTTGGTGGGGCTTCAACCGCGAACGTAAAGAGATGTCAGTTAATATGTGTAGGATTTTACGTGATGTTATAATATTTGCATCATATAACCAATTTAACATTTTTCAATTTTTTTTATTCAGGCCCAACACCAGCAATTTTGGGGGGAGGAGAACTAGTTGAAACTATAGACTCCAGTAATGCATCGGTACTTTATTTTAATGATCCACGATAGATGAAATTCAAAAATGACCGCTATTGGATTTGAACTCAGATTATAAAGAGCGAAGATATACGACGATATTCTTTTCCAACGTAGGGGAGCGAGCTGGCAGAATCGTTAGTACGCCGGGCTAAATGCTTATCGTTATTTCGTCTGCCGTTAGGCTCTGAGTTCAAATTCCGCCGAGGTCGACTTTGTCTTTCATCCTTTCGGAATCAATAAATTAAGTACCAGTTACGCACTGGGGTCGATGTAATCGACTTAATTTCTTTGTCCTTGTTTGTCTTCTCTATGTTTAGCCCCCTGTGGGCAATAAAGAAAAAAAAGATATTCTTTTCCAACGTTCTAACGAGTCTGCCAGTTCGTCGCCTTAATTGTTTTCATCAGAATAAGTTTAATCTCGGTATTCTTCATAATAATGACTACCAAAACTGAAATGTAATTCTTGGTGAAACCCGAAATCCTTAAACAATCTTTTCTTACTTTTCTTTTTTGGGAGATGTGTGGTGTGCATTTTGAATATTTAAACTGAAGAGAGCGCAATAATAAGTGAATATTTTCTATGTTTAAAATCTAGTGAATCGGTTGTTCTCACTTAAAATACTGTAGAAGCAAGGGCTTCAGCTGTAAGTTTTCCAAGGTTCAGAGCGCAAATTAAAATTAACATATTCCTCATTTGGAGTAGTTCGGCCAAGGAGCCCAATGACCCCCAACGCCTATAATATCCGAGCTGGTTGTACGATGTAGTTCACTTGTGAGAAAAAAATTATATTAGTCTTATTTCAGAAACATTTTTGGTGTAAAATGGAATGAATTTTTGAATATTATTTAGCATTTAAATAATTAATAAGCAACTATTTATCAATTGCGACCATTAATAATGAAATCGCGGTTAAAAGTTGAAGTTTATTACTGCAGACTTGCTAAATCTAATAATCAAATTAATGAATATTTTTATGTGAAAACATTAAATTTGAAATTACATAAAATATTTGTGCTGCACCATTATATATAATAGATGATGATAGTATAGCTACTTTGCTTTCGTAAGCAGAATGTTAAAGATTATGAGAACTCAACTATAGCAGAATATATTTAAACCTTACCCATTGCATGCAGACATCTAAATAAACTTATAATAAAGGTTAAATGTGAATAACAAATCTTACTTGGAACCATGTCACTATGCATGCTATAGTCATCATTATACGCATGGTTTATAAACATGAGTATGTCTTAAGATTTTAATGACAGTTCTAATTTTTTCCAGTTAAATATAGGTTAAATTGCTTCTAATTTATCCAAATGTATCAAAGGTTGTGTACAGTGATAACACTAACATTCCTTCAAATTCAAAATGTATTGTGTTCAATATCATGAAAAATGTATACATAGCAATACAAAACCTAAATTAGTATCAAATAAAGAAGACAAAATGTATTTTATTTACACAGAAGAAATAATTCAGTGACATAGAGATTAACACAGTTAATCTTCATGTCACTGCTTTTGAATATTCTTCGTATTTAACTGTAAGTAATATATTCCTGGTTTTGAATATCGAGCTACATAATTATTTTTGAGATAAACCAGGCAACAAGAATGTTTAAAATTACTTTTAAATTGCCAAACAGAATAACAAATAATAAATAAAAACACCAGTGTCTGTGTGTGTGCACATATAATATATATACCGACTATTGATCGACATATATAGAAACTGCTATTTGGATAGTAGTTTTGTAATTTAGAAAACATGAATAAAAAATATTATATGAAAGATAACATATTCCTGTTGAACAGAAGAATATTGGATGATTCATTAAAAGATAACGTGACATGCCAACGTCTTGCTGATTCTGGAGTGTAAAATGGAAGAACTGAATTCTAAAATTAATGGTAAAAGTGATATTCCTGATCAGAGTACTCGGCTGGTTTGCGTAGGTGTGAACTAGAGAGGAAGTTCGCACTATTTCTTGTTGGCAAAATTCAAAAGACGCACGACGTAAAATTATAGATTCACAAAACAAAGAAAAAAATACATGCTTTATTATAATCAGTTTTCTGTTTATAAAAGAGAAATATGGAATGAAAACTGTAAATGTCTTGTGTTTTGTCCCAGTGTATCAATCACTTTTTGAATGAGTTCATGTGAACCAATCAATCACTTTTTAAGTGAGTCTCTGTTTGATCTTAAAATACATTTTCTCGATGGACACTCATCACTCAGAATCCAGATAAACGTTTATCTGCCATAGTTGACCCGAACCAGGTTTTATTCTCAAATTTCAATTGTAATACTGTACAAACAACTGGATAATAATCATGAAATGAAGACAAGTATAATTATGATAGAGCAGAGGCGTGGAAATTTTTTCCTGTTGGAAGGCCACATTGAAGTTAAATGCCTTCTGACCACGACCAAGCTGCATTACACTATATTTCATGCTACTACTTTTAAACCGCGGTTATAAAATAAAATGTAAAATATTAGAACCTTAGAACCCGTCCCCTACATGTTTAGAAGTAACTTTTGTCCGGACAGGATATGCTTAAATATAAAAGTCGCAACGGTTGTCTTTAGAGGAGACTCACGTGGCAATAACTCAATGCTTAGCCTGAGCTACATTTTACACTTACATTGGCCAAAAGCAAATACAAGAGTAAATGGAGAAGTATTAATAGTTGTAATTAGTTGCTAATTAACTGAAAAAATGGACAATAAATAAAATTTCATCAACAAAAATATCTTTCAGAATAAGCATTTTCCCTCAAACGTATCCAACTATTTCTTTACTACCCACAAGGGGCTAAACACAGAGGGGACAAACAAAGACAGACAAACGGATTAAGTCGATTACTTCGACCACAGTGCGTAACTGGTACTTAATTCATCAACCCCGAAAGGATAAAAGGCAAAGTCGACCCCCCCCCCTCAAACGTATCCACCTCCCACACACTGCAGCCGGTCTTCCACTTCTGATCTTAAATTGCAGCAATGGCAAAATAGTAACTTGATCAATATTCTCAGCATATCGTTATTCATCTAAAACCACAAGTCTGTGGAAATAACTCCTGGATACAAAATCCTGGTCTCATGACACCAATATTATATGAATTTCAAACAGATGTTCGAAGGCAGCATTGAAGTTAAATGCCATCTGAAAATATCACATTAGAATATGTATAACATATATTTTATACTTAAACTGAACTGTTTTATAAAACATAATTATTGATAAAATTGATATGGACGAATTTTATCAGGTAACCTAAATGCTTTAAAAGCTTATTTTAATATAAAGCTATCACAGTCATCTCTAAATGGGTATAAATGGCGATAAAGGTTTGTGATAAATGCGTGTGCTAAGTTACAGTTCACATTTACATTTTCCGAAAGTAATTACTTATTAGTATGAATGACGATAAATGGTTTCTTTCCGAAGATACCCACTTCGTGTTACATATATATTAAATTATAAAGAGTTACATATATATTAAATTAAAAATACATTCCAGTACATTATTTTCCCTCAAGCGTTGTAATTCTTTCAGCAAGCTGCACCTAGACTATTAAACGAGCGCAAGTTCCCAACTCGTGATATAAAATAACAACTATATAAAAGTAACAAAAAAAAACCCTACTTTTCTCCTCAAGAAATATCTGCGTAATTTACTGCAAATAAAGCAACAACAGCCACCATTACTCAGCATCGCCAATTGCAGATGGATTTGGCGGCTGCAACTGAACTTTTATCACCATAGAGTTTCAGGTAATATCATTTAATGTACTGGTTCATGTCTTTATTCATACCTAGCCTCATTCACCCTGGCCTCTGCCCTTTTCTGTTTTTTTTTTAACACAGATCGTTCGATGTCAAAAATTAGTAACGAACTGTATATTTAGCTCTATGTTGTATTTTTTTTTCCTATGAAACTTTTGCTTCCTATCTAAGTAAATGAAATTAACTTTAAAAACAAAGTATAGCTTGTGTCAAGTAATTTCCCATACAACTGCATCAGACAGAACTAAAATTCCCACCGGTTCTTTGGGTTTTCCATCCACTGTTCGTTAGAAGGCAGCTTAACTGTCAAAGAATCATTTCACTTTTCACACCTGTGAAAATAATAAGAAAATACACCGACAATAATAAGCCGACAGCTGTCTAGTTGAGCACATCTCATCATCTAATTAACAAGTCTTGTGTTTTGGCAAAGAATATCATTATAACTCATTGATGTTATTCAAAAAGAGACAATTGCCGAGTGTTTTAAGCGCCAGAACTAAAGCTAGTTTTCGCAAAGATTAGCAAAGAACATCTTTTATTTTGGCTATTTTATTTTTATTTTTTGTTTTATGCCACACTCAGAGGAATTTTACGCTGCGTTTCATTGGAGATAAATAGCAAAATTATTTCACAGATGAATAGCAAGATTATTTGACTGTAACAAATTATTTCTTCTCTCCGTACGCTGGTGAAAATGTTATTTAACTGCGAAAGTTAATCTACAGTAAATATTGTCTCTCCCAGTACTACGAAAATAATTTTCGTACACTCCCAGCGCTTGGGTACTTATATAGATGCTATGGATAAGTTCTGTGGGTCATTTCGGATTCAGGTTTATCAAAAGTACTTGTGCTGAGTTAAAAGCAGAAAATCGACCATTCTCTAGTTTCTCTACAATGATCGGATGAGTGAAATGTTTGTATAGAAATTCTTTCAAACACTTTTGTAAATATATTTTACATTTGTAGCTATCACATTAATAGGGGTGAGAGAAATAAGTTGTAAAGCCGTTTGTACCTTCTCCAAGAGCATTTGGCAACATATGGAAAATTAAATGACTATAAGTGGTTCTATTGAACCCACTTCACAAGACCAGCTTACTAAGACTTGGCTTTCTGGTGACAATCACGATTAAAATTATTCCAGGTTTTGTAGCGAACAACGTAAAGTCGAGTGTATCAACGTGACTTCACTGTTTTCAATTATTCTACTGAAGCAATACAAATAGCAAACAAAGTTAAGCAATTTTTTAGTTTTAACTCAGAGCTTCGAAGGCAGGAACTTAATACTTCACTGTATTTAATTCTATATTTTATTGCTTCTTTTAATATATTTTTAGCTTACAGACTTAAATGATATGAATTACAAAAAGGTTTCTTCATTAAGCCATTGAATTTTCAGAACACCAATAGCAGTGTTGTGCCATAGCAACTAAAGGCACATTCACAAAAGCTGTGTTGTGCTAAATAACAATTATTTCCAACGTATCTAATTTTTGCTTTCGATTTTGTTTATTTTTCAGACAACTGACTGCCAATCTGATGCTCAACCGTTACTGGCAGATGAAGTAAACAATGATATAGTTACCGAATTCTTTTCTTCTACATTGCAAGCACGCTCTAATATATTAAATGGCAGCCTAGGCCCATTACACTTACCTCCGCACAGGAGCATCACATCCCCTCAACACCCAACTCAGGTAAAGTATTATATCTTGTATATGACTTAATAGAAATCCTAAACATGGCTGTTTTCCCTTGGTGCAAACGATTCCGGACTGTGTTGCTTTAATTGCTGATGCTTTCTGCAGATATTAATTCAATTCCATGAGGTACAAATCCAACTTTATAAGGATTGACATGATATGTAATTCCTTAGTGAAAGATCAATCACGAATGGGATTCGCTTCCACAAAGCCTGTAATGCGACGCTTTATTCTCTCTGTCATCGTAACCGATGCAATGACAATACAAATATTCACCTGAACAAGGGAAATACTTGACTGCAACAGAGGAGAGATGGGGAAAATTTGCTATTAAATTTAATATTGTTCCCTTCGTTCTTTCTTTGTTGAAATTCCACCAATTTGACTTTCTTTCGTCTCCTTCAGATCGATGTCCTAATTACTATCAATATATTACTACATTTGGCAGAATCGTTGGCACGCCGGGCGAAATGCTTAGCGATATTTCGTCTGTCTTTACGTTCTGTGTTCAAATTTCGCCGAGGTCGACTTTGCCTTTCATCTTTTCGGGATCGATAAAATAAGTACCAGTTGCGTACTGTGGTCGATCTAATCGACTCCATGACTTATTCTTTATAAGCCTAGTACTTATTCTGTCGGTCTTTTTTGCCGGACCGCTAGTTTACGGGGACATAAACACACCAACATCGGTTGTCAAGCGATGGTAAGGAGACAAACACAGACTCACAAATACATACATACGTATGCACATATATATATATATGCATATATACGACGGGCTTCTTTCAGTTTCCGTCTACCAAATCCACTCACAAGGCTTTGGTCGGTCCGAGGCTATAGTAGAAGACACTTGTCCAAGGTGCCACGCAGTGGAACTGAGCCCGGAACCATGTGCTTTGGAAGCAAGCTTCTTACCACACAGCCACTACTGCACCTATGTTTGTCATAAAACCTTCCAACTCAGCCATGTACGCCATCGTAGCTGGTGGCGAACTTCGTAATATTGTTAATACATTGAGCGTATTAGGCGGGGTTCGCTCTTTTCTCGCTGCAGTATTTCTCTCTTGGTTTCTGCTAATCATTGTCAATGTTGTTGTTATCAGTAATGTTGTTTTTATTACTGTTACTGTTCTTGCTGCTGCTGTTGGTGTTGAGCGAACGGTCTTCGTCCCAGAGCTCGCAACATGGGAGAAGTCCGAAACGTGGTCCTTTGCTCTTCGTAAGACCCGCAGAAGAGAAAGCAGGTCAACCCCCGACACCGAGAGCATCGACGGATGGATGAATGTGCATACAGGCTCAGCGGTTGCATAGGAAGTCGGGGACAAGAAACAGGAAGAAAGAGCGAGAGAAAGTTGGGGCGAAAGACTACAACAGGGGTCGCCACCACCCCCTGCTGGAGCCTCGTGGAGCTTTAGGTGTTTTCGCTCAATAAACTCACACAACGCCCGGTCTGGGAATCGAAACCGCGAGTCCGCTGCCCTAACCATTGGGCCATTGCGCCTCCACTGTTGTTGCTGCTCTACGTGTATTGTTGTTAGTGTTGTTCCTGGTATCAAGAAAGCCATACCGCCATTATAAACCTCCAAATCACTCGTTCTTGTATGACTGACTGTGTGTAGACTTCACTGTGTATTCAGTTTAATGTTGGCAGTTATTTCGTTATGTGTTTTTTTTTATTTTTTACATCTCATATGATATCTCGCAACTATACTGACGTCATTCATTGTCTGGTAAATGATTGGATCAAAGTAGAACTGAATAATTATGATAAATGTATAAACACCATTAATAGTCAAATACAAACAGGATCAATGTTTTTGTCAGAATTGTGGTTAGAAATACATCATAATTAACGTTTAGCAGAAACGTCTCAGCAAAGTATCGAAAAATAAAGTAAACTATAGGCCTTCGGCTAAATACCAGTGACAGTAGCAACTACAAACTGATTATTGTGAAACGTCTGCGTTTCTCCAAACGTTTCTCATCAAACGAGATCGCCAAAGTGGTCGAACCGCTAGGTCGACCACTTTGGCGAACAGCTAGGTGTCATTTTATCGCTCTCCTTTGGTGAACCGCGGTGTCATTTTATCGATCCCATTTGTCGAACCGCTGTCATTTTATCGATCCTGTTTGTCGAACCGCTAGGTCAATTTATCGATCTCATTTGGCGAACCGCTAGTTCATTTTATCGAACCTGCTTGGTGAACCGCTAGGTTATTTTATCGATCCCTTTGGCGAACCGCTATGTCATTTTATCCATTTGTTTGCCGAAACGCTAAGTCATTTTATCGATCACCATTGGCGAACCGCTAAGTCATTTTGCCGATTTCGTTTGGCGAGCCGCTAAGTCATTTTATTGATCTCGTTTGTCGAACCACTAAGTCAATTTATCGATCACGTTTGCCGAACCGCTATGTCATGTTATCGATATCGTTTGTCGAACTGCTAAGTCATTTTATCGATCTCGTTTGTCGAACCTCTAAGTTGTTTAATCGATAGCCTCTGCCGAACCAGTAATTTATTTTATCTATCTATCTCCTATGGCGAACCGCTAAGTCATTTTATCGATTTCGATTGGCGAACCACAAAGCTATTTTACCGATCTTGTTTGATGAACCGCGAGATTATTTTATCGATCTCCTTTGGCACACCGCTATGTTAATTTATCCATCTCTTTGCCGAACCGCTTAGTTCCTCTTTGGCGAACCGCTAAGTTATTTTATCGATCATGTTTGGCGAACCGCAACATTATTTTATTGATCTCTGTTGGCATACCGCCATGTTATTTTTATCGATCTACTTTGGCGAACCGCTAAGTTGTTTTGTCGATCACCTTTGGCGAACTGCTAAGTTATTTTGTCGATCACGTTTGCGAACCGCTCACTTATTTTATCGATCACCTTTGGCGTACCGTTACGTTATTTTATCGATCTCCTTTGGTGAACCGCTAACTTATTTTATCGATCCCCTTTGGGGAAGCGCTAAATTATTTTATCGATCTCATGTTTAGGTGCAAATAATTTCATCTTGCTTTTAAGGCGGTGAACTGGCAGAATCGTTAGTGTGCCGTGCAAAAATGCTCAACGGCATTTCCTTTGTCTTTACGTTGTGAGTTCCGATTCCGCCGAGATAAACGTTGCTTTTCATCCTTTCGGATCGAAAAAATAAGTACCAGTTGAGCACTGGAGGGTCCATGTAATCGTCTTACCCTCTTTCTCCCGAGTGTGCAGGCCTTGTGCCAAAATTTGAAACCCCTATGTAAATACATTATAGTCATCGACTTTCACAATTCGTCTGCGACTAATAGTTATCCTTTTACTTCTGCTTCTCAATATAGTTTAGGGGAGATGAAATGCACACAACATATCCGAGTACAAAATCAATTCTGGTGATATGACACAATGTCTTTGTTATCCTATGCAAGCCACACCCACACGCCTGTATACCTCACCCAAGTCAAAGACAGCTATTACATTACCAAACAGCACTTTCGTTACTAGCTAACCGCTAACTCCACATGACAAACTGTCTTGAGACTACAAATTTATCATCATCACAACATACACTCACACACTAATAAACAAAGCAAAACGCTTTCGTAAACTTCAAAAGCATCCACTACCAACGCAACTAACAAAATTAAATTTCAGAAGACCACAACAAAGATACTTCAGTAAATAAATTTAGTAAATTAAGTGTTGGCACATCTTGCCACCAAGAGAAGCACATATTCCATAAGCGACATCAGAAATACACAACTTAAATAATCAATCTGATTAAAAGATATATCACACTAACATCACACACAAGAGAAATAAAACTCAGGAAATCAAACAAAATATAACAATTTAGAAAATTGACGAACGTTTCTATCTACAAAAAAAGAAGTAAATTATACAAATGAATGGCCACCTTCAGCTAATTTAACATTCATCATCTTTCATGTCACAAGGACTTCAAATAGTTTATCCACACTCCAACAATTTCATTAATGGAAGCTTTTGGGAAAAGTCAGCCGTTAAAACCATCTGAAGGGAGAGAGAAGGAAAGATCAAATACACACTCTCCTTCTGGACCAAAAGTTCAAACCGCTTCCTTCTATGAGACACAAGAAACAGAATAAAGAGGTCCAGGAAACGAAAAGCCCCCGGTGGTTCAAGAAGGGCATGATAAACTTACAAACATACACATGAAGTGCTTAATGTTGGCGGCAACGCTTTCAACCTTTCATGAAAATGTTTCTAAATTCCGATAATCTGGAATATAGGAATGAGGAAAATATCTCACCATTTGAAAGCCCAGCAGAAATCTTGCAGCATCACACAGATCCACCATGTTCGTCTACACACTTCCAAGTGTTTTAGAAATACGCATGCTCCTTCATAAACACACCTTCTCTAAGACTTTTAGAAACACGCATCCTTTGTCATTGCCACTTAATACATTCATCTATCTCACAGTCCAGACTCAAGCCACACCTCCTCTCCTATCTCACAGACTCCCAGCAACCCAACGCAGACAATAGCGCTGATGGATTAAGAAAACTCTAGCGCTGATGGGTTTAATTACCATCGGTAAAAGCCATGGGTTCCACTCAGTTCTCTACTCCTCACATAGACACACTCCGAAGAGCCAACAATATACATAATATTTCCAGTCAGTTAAGATCAGAAACCATGAGAGCCAGTACCTGGTACGGCATCACGGCTTTAAGTAATGATAATAATAATAATAATAATAATAATAATAATAATGATAATGATGATAATAATAATAACAATAATAATAATAATAATAATGATACTACTACTACTACTAATAATAATAATAATAATAATAATGATACTACTACTACTACTAATAATAATAATAATAATAATAATAATAATAAAAATAATAATAATAATAAAAATAATAATAATAATAATAATAATAATAATAATAATAATAATGATACTCATGATAATAATAGTAATAATAATGATGATACTAATAATAATAATAGTAATAATAATAATGATACTAATAATAATAATGATACTAATAATAATAATAATAATAATAATAATAATAATAATAATAAATGCCCTGATGCAGTACCAGGCAGTGGCCCTCATGGCTTCTGATCTTAACTGATTGGAAGTGTTATCATGTACATTGTTTTGTCTTGGTATAAAAGATGGGCTACAGCAAATATTCTGCTCAATACCACAGATTTGCTTGTCAGTTGTTTGACCTTAACCAGTTGAACATGTCCCTTAGTGGCTGACGATATGTGCATCTCTGATCACGAGCAGAAGTAGTGGTGGAGCATCATAGCCATGTGTTGAGAGGGATTCTTTGGGGTTTGAATAGTTCACCTCTGGAAACATGGGTGGTTCTTTCAACATCCTTAAACAACCCTTATTCAGGGACCGTTTGAGCGGGATGGGCTACTCAACCTGAAGAAAATTCTAACTGGGCCCCACCTGCAAGGTCATGTGCTGTTTATCTTGATATGAGATCACCATGTCGCGCACATATGGTTGTGATTTATGTGCCTGGTGTACCTTTATCAGACAGGTAGTCATGATGGGTATATTGGGCTTCGTATATTTTACCCCAGTGTCACATTGATGGCATGAACTGCTCTCTCACTCAATAATAATAATAATGATACTAATAATAATAATAATAATAATAATAATAATAATAATAATAATAATATAATAATAATGATACTACTACTACTACTACTACTACTACTACTACTACTACTACTACTAATAATAATAATAATAATATAATAATAATAATAATAATAATAATAATAATCCAGACAGTGGCTCTCATGGCTTCTGATCTTGACTGATTGGAAGTGTTATCATGTACGTGGTTTTGTCTTGGTATAAAAGATGGGCTACAGCAAATATTCTGCTCAATACCACAGATTTGCTTGTCAGTTGTTTGACCATAACCAGTTGAGCATGTCCCTTAGTGGCTGACGTTATGTGCATCTCTGATCACAAGCAGAAGTAGTGGGGGAGCATCATAGCCATGTGTTGAGAGGGATTCTTTGGGGTTTGAATAATTCACCTCTGGAAACATAGGTGTTTCGTTCAACATCCTTAAACAACCCTTATTCAGGGACCTTTTGAGTGGGATGAGTTACTCGACCAGAAGAAAATTCTAACTGGGCCCCCACCTGAGATCACCATGTCGCGCACATATGGTTGTGATGCATGTATGCATGTGCCTGGTGTACTCTTATCAGACGAGTAGTCATGATGGATATACTGGGCTTCGTATAGTTTACCCCAGCGTCACATGGATAGCATGCACTGCTCTCTTACTCAATAATAATAATAATAATAATAATAATAATAATAATAGTTATTATGAAGACGAAAACAACAGCAATCGATCGGTTTCTGGATATAATGGAAAGCTTAAAAAGATTAAATTGGAGTAGATCGTCACAATGGAGTATATTGTGTTTGTTGAAGGTATTCCCAGGAAACTCGGTATTTAAAGAAATAATACAATCTGGATACAAAAAAACAACATCCACTTGAGATATAGTTTAGTGATATCACGATATATGAATGGAAGGGATTTTATATCAATGATCTGGAATAAAGAAAACTGTATAACTGTATAGTCTGGAGCAGAAAAGATAACGCTGAATGGATTGGAAAGAGAAGTAGCAAAGATGGATGATTCTAAAAAAATGAATGCAGCCTCTACTACGTCTTAAGTGTGTATATGTATGTGTGTGTGTGTGTGTGTATACGCATACACGCATACATATATTACATATATGCATATATATATATGTGTGTGTGTGTGTGTGTATAATAATAATAATAATAATAATAATAATAATAATAATAATAATAATATATGTATGTGTGTGTATGTGA
>NC_043001.1:103536949-103541949 GCF_006345805.1 Octopus sinensis | reverse complement strand
TCTTTCTTCAGAATCTTAGAACTAATGCTGCTGGATAAGTCGAGGTGCTTGGTGTGTTAAGCGGTTTGGAGACAGTCGTTAAGCCGTAGACGGAAGAAGTACACAGTGGAAGGCTATAAGAATCTACACCTTCTCACAAAACTCGTAAACTCAAGAATTGATGTCAGACAATCTTTACGATCGTATAACACCAAACTAATTCATGGTCTCCAAATTCATCAAACTGGAGACTGTCTGGAGTGTTGTTGAAAAGGAGACGAATCGACATCCTAACAATGCCATAACTTCACTGAAAGCTCTCATTAACCAAGTAATGCCTGAAACGAATAAGGCTCTTTTGTTGCTGGCAGATCAATAATTCCAGTTCCATATTTAAACAGTAATCGAAGCTGAAGTCAGATATAGAATAAGTTTATAAGAAAGCTTATCGCGAAAAAGTGCACAATATATATATATATAATATAATATATATATATATTATATATATATATATATATATAATATATATATATATATATATATATATATATATATATATATATATACATACTATATAATATATATACATATATATATATAATATATATACATATATATATACATATATAGTATATTAAAATGCACATGGTTTTTACTAGATTAGAGTTGTTTTATTAAATTACCATATACGTTCTAAAATACCTGCCGCACCCTTTATTTATACAGAAAGTTTATTTTCGAAATAAAATTTTACCTGATAAACACAGGAATAGAAATATTCAGATAGACAGATTGATAATTTTTTTTTAATATTTTTTGTTTAATACTTGCTTTGATAATAGAAAATATTAAAAAAACCAAACGAGGTTTTACTGCGTACATTTTTTTTTTTCACAAACCCGGATTTAATCTGATTAAAATCTGCCTCTTTTTTGTGCGTATATCCGACTCTCAAAATAAAATAGATTAGTTTTTATTTGTTATATAATTCACATATCCCGCACTATGATAATATTACAAAAACACAGATAAATAAAGAGATAGTAGAAAAAGTCCATCAACAAATCTCAATAATATTACCATTACACAATGTTTATATTTGACTGGTTATTTTTTAAAAACCGGAACTGAATTTCAAAGTCCACAAAAATAGATATCTAACGGTAATTATATGATAGCATCGGATTCCCATTTCCTTGCTTTCAATAATAACTTTTGTCTGTATATGAAAGAGGATGTTTTTAAAGTGTGTTTCATTTTCTAAAACAGTATGGTGTAATATAAACGAGAAGTGGATATTACCTATATCCAGTCGACTGAACGTATTGCCATTGCTTAGCAACTCTTTCTTTGTTTGACCTCCAAGTTGTGGAGGGCCTACGTAACAGATTCACATGAATTCAGAAAATAAATTACTCAGAAGCGAAATTTGGATGAAAAACAAACATTAAGTTTGTATCAAACAAACATGAAGTATTATAGACGTTCTCTTAAGAAGTTGTAAACTATAATCATCACTGCGAATTGTAGCTTTGATATCATTGCGAATTTTTACTGATTAAAGTACACTATCGTCAGAAATTAATTAGCACCCTTGATTTGCTCACCATGAAGCATGGTGGGGGTGGTCTGATGGTGTGAGGGGCGTTCAGCTACAGTGGTGTTGGGCGGCTCTATGCCGTCGAAGGCAACATCAACGCAGCAAAGTACGTTGAGATAGTACGGGATACCTCTTTGGTGGCGAGGAGTACGTGCTGGCCAGTCACCTGACCTGAACCCTATTGAGAACCTCTAGAGTCAATTGGGTAGGTATTTGAATGTGCAGCAATACAGGAACCGACACGAGCTGTTTGGGGCACTTCTTGCTGCATGAGGGGCCATCCCTGCACAGTACCTGCAGGCACTCATAGACAGCATGCCGACCCGCGTAGCAGCTATCATTGCTGCCAAAGGAGGAGCAACAAGATATTGACTAAATTTCACGATTAATAACAATTATGTGGTGGGCTGGGATATGTTTTAATAAATTTTTGATTAAAAACGAGTTCATTTCTGATAATAAGTTAATTAAATTAAGAAAATGTAAGACAATGTAGAAATTTGAGAAGTGCTAATTAATTTCCGACGCAAGTGTATTTTTTTTCTTTTTATTTAATTCTGTGAATTTTTGAAGTTACTTTTTGCTTTAAATATTTTATACCCCAAAACTCGTTACTGTTTTCTAAAATGCAAAGCTTTCGCTGTCGATATTTAATTTTCTTTAAAGTTCTTCGACCAGACAAAATTAAGCGGACGTAAAGGAAGCTTAAATATTAAGAAGTTTTCTTTAGAATCATGCAGTTCCACGTTCGATTTCTCCGTGTGGTATCTCATACAAGTGTCTTTTACCATACCTTCGGATCCTGAAACCTGTTTCAGGGAAAATGTAGAGTTGTAAATTTTGGCAAAGATAACCAGAGGAATTTTTCTTAGCAAAACAAATTTCCGCTGTTGCGATTTATTGTATGATACTGATTCGCCCTGTGTGATACGTTAAGAGTTTAAGTGACTGTGGAATACTCAAACACATACACGGTATTTTAATGAGTATGGAATTCAGTTGTTTGGAGAGGGGTTCGTTTTGAAAAACGGTAAAGGGCCAATCATCATCGGTCCGTATTTATGTGTGTGCTCATGCGTGCGCGCATGCGTCTAGGGATCTAAATTAAAAAAAGAAATGAAATAATAATAATAATAATAATAATAATAATAATAATAATAATAATATATATATATATATATATATATATAATATATATATATATATATATAGAGAGAGAGAGAGAGAGAGAAGAGAGAGGAGAGAGAGAGAGAGAGAGAGAGAGATGTTTAGAAGGTTGTCCGTAATGGCTGATCAAAGAATATAGCTTTATAGGTGACCTCTCAGACTGAAATGGCTGGATGCACTCAACCACTGAACAACTAGATGGAGGAAAACCTCAAGGTCAGTTAATTTTATTAATAAAAAAATTCCTGAACGAAACTCTGCTGACAAAACATGTATGTATGTATGTATGTATGTATATATATATATTTCCCATAATATACATTCGAAGTGACAATTTAATATTTATTAAAATATTCTCTACTAAAGGAGAAAACTCCTCTCTATGTGACAATACAGTTTGTGTCAATTATTTCACGGACAGTAATTGTTTTCCGTCTGATCGAACTTTATTCTTTTCATTTACAATACGTATAAAATCATATAGTTTAAATATTAATCTCTTTGGAAATTGTTTATCTAGTGATTCTTATATAAATTTCGATTGGTTCCTTCTGATTATCGATAATTCCTCGCTCCCCGTCCCGTTGCTTGAACTCTCATCATAAACATCTCTAACTTATTGATAAATGTCACACATCAAGTTTTGGCACCACGGTTTTGAAATTAACTGTTACTTTGTAAAATAAACATCTAATTCTATCCCATGTATTGGTGTCTATAGTTGTTAACGTTTTCCTTCGTATTAATATATGAATAAAATCGCCAATATTGATAAATTCCCCTTTATGGTAGTAACCATTCTAAACAAAAAATGCGATATGAAGGATCCAACGGAAAGCAGATGCGTATATCTTAAGTATGCCGTTGCCCTCAAATAAAGTCTACTTAAAAGGTTATCATATAAAGCAAAAGATTTACCTAGTGTAAAGGATGAAACTTTTACTGCTTCAAAAAAAGTGAGGACAAAATAAAAACTAAATTTGGTTTGCAAGTAATAAAATGACGTCTTCCTAACAATTTATTCCAACCATTTTGGAAGGATTTATTCTTTCTGTTCAAATACATCTAGTTCAAAAAAATATATTAAGCCTCTTTTGAAGGAACTTAGGAAGAAGATTAAATGTTAATAACAAACAAAGATGTTTGTTTTTTCCATCAATTGAGAGAATATGAAAAAGAAAACGTACGATCAACAAACTTTGCAATGTTTTCTCTGTGGTTTGAGTAATAATCTTTATCCAAGAGACAATAACTATTTCGATGTAAACGGTATTCATAAAAGTACTAAAAAAACTGTCTGTGAACTATACAGATGATAGTGTTCAAATGCTTGCAACACAAAACACATACTTCACATTTAAAGATCATGAACTAAACTGTACCTGCCACCTTCCAATCGTTTACACAAACAGACATAGGTATCAATTGTAAAACTATATTAGATTTTACCATTCCGAAGTGAATCTTCGGTCTCCCCTCTTTTTGGAAAAGTAGAAATTCAGTGATAAAGAAGTTTAGTACAGCCCAGAATATAATCGGTTTTGCTTTCAACACAAAAGAATTATTATTCTGCAATTACTCCGACAGCTGCACTTAATCAAGAGCAATAAAACACATCTATTAAGAACACAAATGAAATAAAATAATTTTCCCTTTGACGTTAGAATCAGCTCAAAGGAATCAGCCAAGGTCAGCATTAAAGTGGAATTATACATTGGAAATAAATTACATGTTAAATTCTCCCCTATAGCTACAAGATAATCAAGGCTAGTTATTATGATTAGATGATTATCTCTAATTATTACATAATTTTAATCTGAAACCACTGAAATATTCCGAACTTGAAATGGTTTCTCAATTACGGTTGAATGTCGTTTATACATCGTCAGTGTTCTTGATGCCGCATTTAATCAGGCCACTCTCGTATTAATCTCACAAACTGATGGGTTTCAGTGCATTCATAAATGATTTAATCACAGTAATTATGTTATTAAAATTTTTGTTTGATGTATATCCTTAAGCAAACTTCCTTCGCTGCGAATGAATGTTTTCAAAAACAATCCAACCACTACAATAAAGTATTCGGTAGAAGGCGCTGCACATTAAAAATATAACACAACCAACGTATTTATTTGACATATGTTAAGCTTATATAATTTGCAAGCCTATTGTTAATATTTCTCGAAACCTACCGAAACATTTCCCTCCACGCAACGTATATATCAAACTTCTGAATTATAAAGATGTTAAAAAA
>NC_043001.1:103519449-103529449 GCF_006345805.1 Octopus sinensis | reverse complement strand
GTCTGGTACTGCATCAGAGTATTTATTACTACTACTACTACTACTACTACTACTACTACTACTACTACTATTATTATTATCAGTAGTAGTAGTAGTAGTAGTTGTTGTTGTTGTTGCTTTTGTTGCTGTAGCAGCAGTAGTAGTATGGGGGCTTGTGCTGTAACATCTTAGCATGCGCCATTTGTTGGTGATTCCAACACCACCACCTCCATCACCACCAATACCACCACTAACACTACCACCACCGTCCTCATCTATCCCTCCCCCTCTCGCTGCCTTTATTTAACCTCACCATCAGAACTCACCCCTCTGCAAACACTATATTTTTCACTCTCCTCTTTTACCTGCAACTAATATCTTTTAACCACGTAATAAATATTATATTCCCCCTCCCTCACCTCATGGATGCATTGCTCTCCCTCTTTTTTTCTTCCTCTTTCTGTCTCACTCTTCGCCTTATCTTCTTTTTTTCTTTCTCCTCTTTTTCTTTTCGACTAATCACGTGAAAGTGTAATAATTACATTCCCTCTACCTCACATCGTGGACGCTTCTCTCTCCCTCTTTTTCTCACTTCCACTTTTTCTTTAACCAAGTGAAAGCGTTACCAACGGGCTAAGTAACGCAGTGACAAGCAGAATTATTATTAGATGCCAAATAACTATTATCTGGCTTTGATTAGTTTTTTTTTCTTCTTTTCGCTTTTCAAACCTACATGATTTCAGATAGCTGTGTGAGTTTGAGCCGCATCGTTTAAGAGATGCATTCACAGCTGTCAACTCTTTTGCAAATTACATTATGACGTGGGTCACCGTCGAATGGACTTACACATTTATGTAGGCAATGGTTATTTGAATTTGTAGCAAATGGTTATCTGGCACTCTGTCGGTTACGACGACGAGTGTTTCATTTGAACCGGTCAGTGGAACTACTTGATCGTGAAATTAACGAGCAAGCGGTTGAGCGCTCTACAGACACGCATCCTCTTAATGTAGTTCTCAGGAAGATTCAGTGTGACACAGAATGTGACAAGGCTGGCTCTTTGAAATACAGGTGTTACTCATTTTTGCCAGCCGGGTGGACTACAGCAACTCAGCCTTACACCCCACAACACTTGCTAGAATTAATTTTAAAGAGCACAAACCTAATTTTGATACTGATCGACAAGTTACACTAATTTGCTTATCGTAATCAGATATTGGTAGGGTTAGTAAATTTATTATTGATAAACATATTCCTGAACTTAAACAAAATATTAATTTGCCAGCTGGGTGGAATAAGTGTCTTGCTCAATGACACAACACGCCGCAGGGAATCGAACTCACGGCCTTATGATTGAGAATTGAATGACACTAACCTATTTCTTTATTACCCACAAGGGGCTAAACATAGAGGGGACAAACATGGACAGACATAGGTATTATATCGACCCCAGTGCTTAACTGGTACTTAATTTATCGACCCCGAAAGGATGAAAGGCAAAGTCGACCTCGGCGGAATTTGAACTCACAACGTAACGGTAGGCAAAATACCGCTAAGCATTTCGCCCGACGTGCTAACGTTTTTGCCAGCTCTAACCATTAAGCAACGCGCTTCCCCATTTGTGTTAGAAACAGTGTCAGTATGTAATAGATAAAGAAACTGGAATAAGGCTGTGTATCATGGTTGTTCGTTTGTTCATTCGTTTAGAAGATAAGTCTCTCGATTATGGCTTCGACAGCAACAGCAAAGGGAAGATAATTCTTCCAGTACACTGGAACGCTGCTGCTATTTGCAAGAATGGATTAGAACGTTTGAAATATCAACATAAAAGTGAGTTTACTTCGTCTTTGAGAACTGCAATGCTTAAGTGTGGATTCATGCGTACATACATAAATACATACATTTATATATATGCATGCGTGTGTCTGTATGTTTGTGTGTCTGCCTATGTGTGTGTGTTTGTATGTGTGTGTGTATACAGTTGCTGTGTAATAAGAAGCTTTCGTATCGTATAACATAGAACGTAGAAGTGCTCAAGTCGAACCCGAGGCGCTAGACAAGTATAACAGATACAATAGAAGAGGTTCAAACCATGCAGACTGCGATTGATACATACATGTAAGGGTTTAATTGGGATAAAATAAGAAGTGTCCAATCTGAAATATATATTGATGTACTAAAAATATACATGGACATATAGATATATAGACATGTAAACATAATGATAATAGAATAAAGATAAAAACAATAATGGAATATAGAAAACATTTTTTCTTTCCCAAAAAGAAAAGCTCTATTTTGTATTTCGCCCCCTCTGTGTTCTGTCCTGTGGCTAATAAAGAAACATACATAGCAACAACAACAACAACAACAACATAACAGCTACACAGGTGTTCTATTAGCACAGACATAAGGTATGAATTATAAATATGTTTTATGTACTTTCTTGATTAGCTTTGGCGAATTAAGGTGTCAGCTTGCGATAGGAGTTGATTTATTGTCCATTGATAGACGAGAAACTTAAATAAACGTTTGATTTGTTAAACACACCAACATTTGGGACTTAGCCGTTACCGGGCACGGAAAAATGTCGGAAAACAGAAGAGCTAAATGTAGCCCCTGAAGGCTAAACTTTATCCTGAAGACTCTTTGCACATATATGTTACTTAAAAACAATATAGAATACAGAAATCAATGCTTCCAAACTTTCTTTTATTGATTCGCGTAATATGCCGTCTCAAATCATAAATACCACGGTGCCAGAACCACAAACTAATTGCAACCGACTCAAAACGTGGTGGAGAGTGAAAGTGCAGATAATATTCATAACATGCAGGCCGTTACTTTGCTCCACAAAGCTGACCATGTTGTCAAAAGAGTTTATTGCCTATTTAGCTCTGGTTCTTTTGGCGGGAGCAGCGACGGCGGCGGTGGCGGCGGCAGTGGTGGTGGTGGTGGCGGCGGCGGCGGCGGCGGTGGCGGCGGCGGCGGCGCGGCGGCGGCGGCGGTGGCGGCGGTGGCGGCGGCGGCGGCGGCGGTGGCGGCGGCGGCGGCGGCGGCGGTGGCGGTGGTGGTGGTGGTGGTGGTGGTGGTGGTGGTGGTGGTAGTGACTCTGTCTTCCTTAGCTCGGTTACATATATTCTAAAATTGGAACGACACGCGGAGGATCAGCAATGCCACTGCGCAAACATAATACAGGTATAATATTTATATAGCAGTGTTTATATAACTTGCAACGTGTATTAAAATACTGGACAAGAACTCGTGGTTCGAAATTTATTCCATTTAAATGTACTGCATCTTTTAGCAAGTCGATATTTCGTAACATTAAACGAAACATCAAGCACGTTTCCAGTAACAAATATTTTTGCTAATGGTTATAGCTACGGTTTTAGAACAGTTAGTACACCTTGATATTAGAATTCAATGTGAAACTGAAATTGAGTTTATATCCTATAGATAAGTCGACACTAAGTTACAAGAAAAGAACATGGAATTTATGGGAGCCAGGAAAGCGATTACGAAATTTTATGTGAAGCAGAAATACTGTCCATCTCTTTTACACGAATATTATTGTCAAGCCTTCGTTACCCACACACATACTTCACGGAAAAATGGACGTTTAACAATACAGGTGTATCTGAGCCAATTGTGTGCGTACGCGTGCGTAATGTGCGCGCGCGCGTGTGTGGTGTGTGTGTGTGTGTGTGCGTGCGCGCGCGCGCGTGTGTGTGTGTGTGTGTGTGTGTGTGTGTGTGTGTGCTTGTGTGTGCGTGTAGTCGCAAAAGGAAAGAAATATTTCCAAAGTGTCAGCGGCGTTTGGTAATTAGTTTTTGGAGATTTCGTCACTAAAATAATCCATATTCCCTCTTGATTGTGGGCGAACGGCCAAACCTGTAATAAAAATAACTGTAACAAGATGAGAGCTGTAAGAGCTCATAGGTTAATTTGTGAAATAATGAGATTCTTGTAAACTGCTACTTTTCACAAAATGTGCCATTTTATCATAGGTTTTTGCGTTAAATGACTTTCAAGGAGTGATACAACTATAACGGTGAGAGGAAACAGACCAAAGAGGAAATACAGAGAGAGTAAAAAGGGAAGAGAGCGAGAGAGAGAGAAAAAGTGACGTGTTTAGAATTCTTTCACAAAATGCTTTTGTCTTCTCTCTCTCTTTCTTTCTATCGCCTCCACCCTCTCTCGGTATGTGTGTGTGCTTGTGTGTGTGTGTGTTTGTGCGTTTGTTTATGTGCGTGTATGATCACATACATACATATCAATAAGTCTGAAAAACACAGGCACTCGCATTGCATGCATACATGTGTATTTTGGCATACATATTTACGTGTGTGTGTGTGTGTGTGTGTGTGTGTGTGTGTGTGTGTGTGTGCATGTGTGCGTGTGTGTGCATCTGTGCGTGTGCGTATATGCATAGTGAAATTGTGCACAGAAAGACAACGGAAGAACATGGAAAACAGAAAAAAAAGCAGACAAAGGACGTGGACATACCCTCTCCCCTCATCAGTTATCGACAAAAGTTCATCACAATTTTGACGTTTAATACAGTTATATACGAAGGTGAGTCAAAAAGTAATGCCGCCATTTTGTTTAGGACAGGTATAATTACCAATACAGGAACATGTATCATACATCAAAATGAAGCTGGTCTTCTGTGCATCACATCCCTACTTCTCAACATAGTCACCGTTTCTCTCAATAGCAATGTTCCACCTTCTAATGAGAGCATGTATCCCTGCCCAGTAAAATTTTGTTGAAATTTCTTTGAGCCACTTATTCACTACAGTTTTCACTTCCTCATCACTGGAATAATGTTTGTCTCTCAAAAACTCTTTCATGGGACCGAAGAGATGATAGTCTGAAGGCGCTAAATTATTCCAGTGACGAGGAAGTGAAAACTGTAGTGAAGAAGTGACTCAAAGAACAGTCAACAGAATTTTACGGGGCAGGGATACATGCTCTCATTCGACGGTGGAACATTGCTTTTGAGAGAAACGGTGACTATCTTGAGAAGTAGGGATGTGATGCACAGAGGACCAGCTTCTTAATCCTTTTCTCTGTCCTTGTTTGTCCCCTCTGTGTTTAGCCCCTTGTGGGTAGTAAAGAAATAGGTATTTCGTCTACCGCTACGTTCTGAGTTCAAATTCCGCCGAGGTCGACTTTGCCTTTCATCCTTTCGGGGTTGATAAAATAAGTACCAGTTGCGTACTGGAGTCGATCTAATCAACTGGCCCCGTCCCCAAAAACATTTCGGGCCTTGTGCCTACAGTAGAAAAAAATTTATGAGCACATTGTATAATGCCTAAAACTAAATCTGCTTCAGTGTCTGTTCAATAAACCGATAGCAACAGATTCAAAGCCTGTTAGATTATGGAAGCGCCGGACTATGGAGTTCCAAATTTAAGGGACCCAAGCCGTAAATAATTGAATGGTAAATTTCTAAGAATCCTATTTTGTTTAATTCTCTCATGCTAATCTATTAAATATTCAGCTTGTCACCAATACGTATTGAGTTGCTGGAAATTTAATTCCCAGATACTTTTATATTAAGGAAATTTTAATTACTCCCTCTGGAGTACGAAAATAATGCATAACTAAGATTTAATCAGAACGAGATTTTCATTGAATTTTTCTCGTGAAAACAAGCAGCGGGGTGCATGGCTTGAAGGCATTATCCAAGATTTGACAGGTAAGAAAATTGAATGAAAATAATTAAATGAAGCACGTATAGTATGATTTACGTTCATATGATTCTAATTTATTTTGTTGGAAACGCATTTTCAGAGAAGATCAGAGAACGTAGATCTTCGTACGAGTTCTCAGCTTAATTGTAAGATGGCGAAGTTGAAACGACCAGCGGCCGCAACATTATCAGTATATTGAGTTACATAATGTGGCAGTTTTTCTTTCTTAGCTTATTCAAGAAAAAGACAGTAGTAGTAATAGTAAGAATAGTTGCTGTGGTTGTAGTAGTAGTAGTAGTAGTAGTAGTAGTAGTAGTAGTAGTAGTAGTGTAGTAGTAGTAGTAGTAGTGGAGGTGGTGGTGGTGGTGGTTGTGGTGGTGGTGGTGGCAGTAGTAGTAGTTAGTAGTAGTAGTAAGTAGTAGTAGTAGTAGTAGTAGTAGTTGCTGTTGTTGTTGTTGTTGCTCATTGTTTCCGCTGTTTGTACAACATTACGAGCGAGCAAAACAAAACAATTCTATTATCGTAATAGTAACACGTGCTGCTACCTAGCGGTTTAAAGGTTTAACCCATAAATTTAAACTTGAGTTAAAATTTAATCGTATTACAATGTTTTCCTTCGTTTAACTCTTTGCAGTACGACTTTTATAAACCATGGATTGCAAACCATAATTAGAAATTCAAAATTAGGACTAAATTTATTACTCAATTTTAATCCCTTAATTCTAAAAATAATATGCATAAACTATCTTTTCTTTAATTTTAATAATATTCAAATTTTTTCCTGAATTATAATTTTTATAATTAAACCCGTTTTTTCATAATCTGAAATTTTACCAAATTTCAATTATATAACTATCGTCATTCTAATATTTTAATCTCCCCCATTTAATTATAACGACGATGTTGGAAACCACAAACTTAAGACCCGCTCATACTTACTCAATCTTCTAGCCATTTATTTATAGCTATCTTCAATCTAATGGTTCAACATTCCTTATTAGATGATGCTGATAATGATATTTTTTTCTACTCTAGGCACAAGACCCGAAATTTTGGGTGAGGGGGCCAGTCGATTAGATCGACCCCAGTACACAACTGGTACTTAATTCATCGACTCCGAAAGGATAAAAAGGCAAAGTCTACCTCGGCGGAATTTGAACTCAGAACGTAGCGGCAGACGAAATACCGGTAAGCATTTCGCCCGGTGTGCTATCGTTTCTGCCAGCTCGCCACCTTGATGTTGATAAAGATATTGACAGCCGCCAACACGGGAAATGTTCTACTCATTCGTTTATTTACTGCTACTTATTTACGATATTTATTTGATTTATTTACAGATAAGAAGGAATGAGAGGTCGACAAAACAGAGCTTCTTTGTTTCTCTCTCTGTCTCTCTCTCTCTCTCTCCTCCCACCTCTCTCCCGCCTTTTTACTTCTCCTCGTAACTGACCCACTTCAAAGAACATGACACGATGCCCTCTACATAAGGCCAACCAACTAGCCAACCAAGCTTACTGATCAGTTATTTAGCAGCCACATCCTACAATTAACTAACGTCCTGCCTATCCAATCATTAAATTCTCCCTCTCTCTCTCTCTCTCTCTCTCTCTCTCTCACACACACACACACACACACACAAACATACGCACACTTGTACATCTATATACAAACTTCTTTCAGTTTTCCTCTATCAAATCCATTCACAAGGCTTTGATCGGTCCGAGGCTATAGTAAGAGACACTTGCCCAAGGCATCACGCAGAAGGACCGAACCCGGAACCATGTGGTTGAGAAGCAAGTTTCTTAACGCAAATCCATTGTATATATTCATCTCTCGTTATGTTCCGAAATTTAACATTTCGTTAAATATTTATCGATGGAATATTTATTAGAGTAAAACAAATATTTAGGTTGATATCATTAGCTAAACCCTGAAGCCGAAGGCCCACATCATGGCCGCAGACGACTAAATGAAACAAAATGAACGTCTGCGACTGCAGACAGAAAAGTACAAATATAATATTAGTCATTAGTTGATATTTTTCTTTCGATGCATATTTGATTCTACTTCAGTTGTTTAATGCTCCAAGGCATTAATTATGCTTTTCATCGACAAGATCGATGGCTATTTGAGAATTAAGCTATAAAAACCAGAACGTGCCAACAATGAGATTAGAGCAACGGACGCTTTCGTTGTGAGCAGCTAAACCATTCGACCAGCTGCGACTCGCCGACATCTTTGTCAATGTTCACAGCGATCGCCTGTTTCTAATTACATTTCTACAAATCTTTTTCAGCGCTCTCCCAGGAGCTTTGTTACAACTTGTTGCATAAACAATTTATTATTAAGATTTATTTCTATCTTTTCTTTATTCCTTTCTTCCACTCTTACATCTTTTTACATCTCAATTTCTGTTTTTTTTTTTCCGTCTCTTATTTTCTTATTTCAAGTCTGCCATATTCTCTTTTAAACTCTTAGTTAATACTTTTCCTTTTATTTTATTTGCATTTTTTTCTATTTTGTCTTTCTTTTTATTATTTACATTCGCTCTTTCGCTTCCATTTTCATTATTTCATGCAGTCCATAGTTTTCTTGTCTTGTTTTGTTTGTTTTTGTTTTTGATTTATTTTTTCTTCAACTTCTGCTTTATTTGGTGCAGACAGAAGACAGCCTTGAAATATTTACTTCACTTCATTAATATTCAGAGCTGAATTCCCATCGAAGTCGATGTTTCTTTTTCATGACGGAAATCAAAGAAGCCGGAGCAGTCGGTACTCATGACCTTTGTAGGTCTTATTAGACTAATGTGATTAACGAGGCTGATTGATGTCCAGTCTCAATTTCTGTAGGTTAACCAATATCCAGAAGTCAACAAAAAAGGAAAAAGAAAACTTGAACTAGTAACATTTCAGGAGGTTTGTAGTTCTAGTGAGATTCTGCGCAGAGTTTAGCGTATGATCTGGGAGGTGACGAAGGGTTGGGGCGAAAATTGATGTGACTCGTGAAAGGTTAATGGTTAATGAAGTTGTCTAGGTTCAGAGTAAAAGAAGATGGCGTTTGTAGTAGAAAATGCAGAGAGAAGAAACAGAGCATCTGTGAATGCTGGGATTGGTTCAAATGACCGAAATTGGCTGACCTCATGCTAATGCTATTGTCATTGTTGTTGTTGAGCTGGTAAAATCGTTAGCACGCCGGATATATGCTTATTAGAATTCCGTCCGTCTTTACGTTCTGAGTTCAAATTCTGCCGAAGTTGACTTGTCCTGTTATCCTTTCAGGGTTGATGAAATAAAAACTAGTTGAACACTGATCTAGTCGACTAACCACCGCCCCTTGCGCCTATAGCGGAAAAGATTATTATTATTGATTTGTCTCAGATTCCTTCTTATTCGTGGTTGGTAGTGGGTTACTACCTGTAACCTAAGTATCCACTAGCTTTCAATAGTTTTTCAAGTGCTTGAGACCCTCCTGATTTTCCTTCAACCATTTCTCTATATCTTTGCTCACAGTTACCAATGCGAAGGCGCGTGGCTCAGTGGTTAGAGCGTCGAGCTTACGATCAGGAGGTTGTGAGCTCGAATCCCGGACCGGGCTGCGTGTTGTGTTCTTGAGCAAGACACTTTATTTCACGTTGCTCCAGTTCACTCAGCTGTAGAAATGAGTTGCGACGTCACAGGTGCCAAGCTGTATCGGCCCTTGCCTTTCCCTTGGACAACATCGGTGACGTGGAGAGAGGGGAGGCCGGTATGCATGGGCGACTTCTGGTCTTCCATAAAACAACCTTGCCCAGACTTGTGCCTCAGAGGGTAACTCTCTAGGTGCAAACCCATGGTCAGTGTCTGACCGAAGGGGGTCATATCTAATTATTAGAGGCACAACCTTTACACTTTTCGTATTCCAAATACTTGCAAATTCAAACTGTAAGGGATTGATTTTTTTTTTTCGTCCTCTTTCTTTGCGATTCTGAAGTCAAACGGACATGCTGAATCAGTTAGCAAGCAGCCTCGCTTTTCATTCTCTATCATTGTTATGTCCGGTCCATTAATTTCTAGTTTCTTATTCATTTGAATAGGAAAACCCCATAAAATCTTGCATTTCTCCGACTCCAACTCTCTCTCAACCTGTTGACCATACTACGTACCTCCAGCTTCGAATCCCCATTTCTCACAAAGCTTCCAGTGTAAAACTTTCGCAATTTAGGACATGCCTTCATTTCTTATATTCTCCCAACTTGGGACATCCTGAAACAAGGTGTGCCACTGTCTTCTTCTTCTGCTTCTGCTTCTTCTTCTTCTTCTTCTTCTTCTTCTTCTTTCTTC
>NC_043001.1:103504119-103519349 GCF_006345805.1 Octopus sinensis | reverse complement strand
TATTATGCGTAGTGTGATTGATTTTATAATTCAATAGAGTCACATACGAGGAACGCCAGGGTGTATGTGTATGTGTATGTGTGTGTGCGTGTGCGTGTGCGTATGTATGTGTGTCTGTGTATGTGTGTGTGTGTGTGTGTGTGTGTGTGTGTGTGTGTGTGTGTGTGTGATAAATACTTATCGTTCCTAAGTTCATATTAATTTGATTACAGCCTTGTATATATGTTTATGCATGCATATACGCCCGCAACTGTGTGTGTGTTGTGTGTGGTGTGCCTCTGTGTGTGTGTGTGTGTGTTGTGTGTGTGTGTGTGTGTGCGTGTCTGTGTGTGTGTGTGCGTGTGTGTGTGCAAATGGACGGATCGGTGTCTGGACACACGTATGACGAAGCCTGCATGCATAGATTTCTACCACATTTATGCAGATAGATATGCAAACCTGATATGAATATATATATATATATACATTTACGTGTGTATGTATAAATAACTGGCGGGATCCGTGAATATTTCACGGAATTAATGATGTAAAATCTATTGAGTTATTTCTGAAAACTTTATGCAAGAAACCTGAAAACGTAGCCTGTGTAGTGTTCGTATCAAAAGAGAGTTGCTCGTCTGCTAATCATTGAAAAAGCGGAAGAAATTTGAATATTACTTCATGCGCTTTATATATACACTTTATATACTCTAAGCACAATTTTATAGACTTAATGCACAATACTCTCCCTCTTTCTCTCTCTTCTCTCTCTTTCGCCTTACACTCTTTTCTCCCTCCTTCTCCCCTTTCCTAACTCTCTTCAACCTTTCAGTTAATCGCGTGAAAGCGTTACGGATGGGTTAAATAATGGAGGAACGAGCTGAACTATTATAAGATATGTACGTGTATATATATCTATCTATTAATATATATATATATATATATATATATACATATATATATATATATATATATATATATACACACATTATTTACTTTATTTCCATTGGATGGATATGTGTCCTCATCTTTACCACAACGTTTCGGCTGATTTACTCTCCGGCCTTCATCAGGTGTCCTGGTGGAATTTTGAACACAAGTCTGGGTTCTCATTCCTAAGGTATTTTTTTGCTGATGTTATTATTATTATTATTATATTTTCTTGGAGTTAGTACTCCGAACTCTTAACCATGGGCTACTAACCCCAAGATTGCGAGTTCAATTCCAGACAGTGCCTTGAATAATAATAATAATAATAATAATAATAATAATAATAATAATAATAATAATAATAATAATAATAATAATATAATAATAACACCAACAAGAACAAAAACAACAACAAAAAAACAACAGCAGCAAAAAGCTTAGGAATGAGAACCCAGGGTTGGGTTCAAGATATATATATATAACCATATGTGAATCGTTGGCGATTTTCTTCCTCCGTCTTCCTTTCTATTGGAATTTCCTCTGTTTCTGAAGAAAAGCGTCTGCTCGAAACGTTAAACCATCTTTCTTTCCTTCCCTAAGCATCTGCTAATACTTTACATTACCACGTCCTCATATTGCTGTTTTCTTGTGTTTGCTCTTCGTTTTTTTTTGGGGGGGGGGAGTTACTATTTATATATATATATTTTAGTATATAATACATACCTATACATACATATATACATATATATATAAGTTTTATTGGGTGTGTGTGTGTGTGTGTGTGTGTGTGTGTGTTCGTGCGTGTATGTTGGAGTAATGTCTGTGTTTGCATTGGTAGCATGCGAAGGTTTTAAAGAATTACTGAACGACCTAATATCGTATACGAGATATTAAAAAAATTTGAAGATCATTTGAAAAGATTATCTTTTATGTAAATGGACTTGCGAAAATACGGCATAAGATAACAAAATATTGGAATGATGTTGAAATAATTATTATTGAATTATCTGCAAAAATTTCTGAACTATTGAGATTACATTCGACAAATCACAAAATATAGAAATTTTGTTAAAGGTATTTTTGTTTTTTTTTAAATATCTATCAAAGATTTTACTATATACAAAGTGCGAATTAGATTTATCACTGAACTACGAAATTTGAAAAAAAATATTTTAGAAACGAATTATGTTAGTAGTATAATAATAATAAATAATAATAATAATAATAATAATAATAATAATAATAATAATAATAATAATAATAATAATAATAACCTGAAGCAACTCTTCCGAATGTTAGAAGGATACAATGGGCAATATGTTGCTCCTGATGCAAATGAAGCCAAGGAGTTCTGGGGTGGATTATGGGGAAACAATATGGAACATAAAAGGGATGCAATGTGGATGGGAACTATCAAGACAGAATTACAAGGAGGAAAGAAACAAAGGAATATTGTCATAAGCACAGGTGATGTGAAAGAACAAGCGGGTAAAGTGCCTAACTGGAAAGCCCCCGGACCAGATGGGATTCATGGCTTCTGGCTGAAGAGATGCCACTTGGTGCATGAAAGACTAGCAGACCAATTGAATAAGTGTGTCCAGAAAGGTACAGTCGCAACATGGATGGTGACTGGGAGGACAACACTTGTAATGAAAGATAAAAGAAAAGGGAATATTTGTGGGAAACTACCGTCCCATAGCATGCCTAAATATAATCTGGAAGATACTCACTGGAATATGTGCACAGGAAGAAATACACTTTCCTGGCGCAGGGAGAAATTCTACCAAGGGAACAAAAAGAATGTAGGAAGAGTTCTCAGGGCAGCAAGGCTCACCTGGTCATCGATAAAACAGTTTTGAGGCATTGTAAAAAACATCATACAAACATGTCTATGGCTTGGATTGACTTTAAGAAGGCATATAATGTGGTGCCTCATTCTGGGATCGTTGGATGCCTGCAGATGTTCGGTGTTGCTGACAACATCACAAATTTTCTGATGCATAGCATGGAAGAGTGGAAAACCAAATTGTACTCAAGTAATGTATTCCTTGAGAAGTTAATATTAAAAGGGGAATCTTCCAATGTGACTCATTTTCTCCATTACATTTTGTAATTGCAATAATACCCATAACAATGACACTTAGGAAAGTTAAGATGAGTTACCGATGTTGAAGAAAGGCCCATCATTGAACCATCTTCTGTTTATGGACAACCTGAATTTGTTTGGGAAATCTGAAAAACAGACAGATTCCTTAACCAAAACAATCCAGAAGTGTGGTATGGACATTGGTATGGAATTTGGGATCACGAAATGCTCAGTACTTAATATGGAAAGGGGGAAGAAAGCAGCCTACAGAGGATCGCGGCTACCATCAGGAAAGACCATGGGTGAACCAGACAGTAGTGGATATAGATATTTAAGGATTTGGGAGCTGAATGACATTCTACACAAAGAAATGAATGTCAAGGTCAGCGAGGCGTATCAAAAAAGGGTGAAGATGGTGTTGAAATCCAACCTGATCACCAAAAATGTGATTACCGCAATGAATATCTGGGCAGTTGCGGTGGTCAGATGTAATGCGTCCATCCTCAAATGGACTAAAGAGGAAATATCAACGCTGGATAGAAGGACGAGAAAGTTGATGACGCTGCATGGGGCGCTACACCCTAAAGCAAACGTAAACAGACTGTATAGGAAAATAAAGAATGGAGGCAGAGGACTAATTAGTAGAGACCATTCTATAAGAAGTGAAAAGAGAACGCTTGCTGAGTATTTGATAAATAGTGATGAAGACCTGCTGCAATATGGCACGAAAGATAGGGTATAAATGCAGATGAAATGATGGACAAGGCAGTGCTTAACCAAAGAGCTGCGGAGAAGAGAAAAGAAAACCTTTTTTAAATGAGAATGTATCGACAGTTTCAAAGGAAGGATAATACAACATCGTGGGCATGGCTTGAGTGAGGTGATTTGAAGCGTACCACCGAAATCCTGATCATTGCTGCACAAGGCAAGGCTCTTGCTATCAATTCAGTGAAGTATAACATCTATAAAACTTCTGAGATCCAGACATGCAAACTCTGTGATCCACTTGGTAAGTGAATGTGAGAGCTTTGCACAAGAAGAATACAAGCACCGCAACGATAAAGTGTGTGTATATCTTCATTGGCTCTTATGCTGTACATACCAATATGAAGTAACAGAGAACTGGTATGAGCATGTGCCAAGAAAAGTTATGCAGGAGGATGGAAAAGTAACGATACTCTGGGACTATGATTTTCAGACGGATCGTGTAATCGAACACCGTCGGCCGGATATTGTCATATCGAATAAGAAAGACAAATATTGTCAGATCATTGATGTAGCCATACCAAATGACTTTGTTATCAAATGAAGAATAACCGGTAATTAAGAACTACGCGAGAGTCTTTCAGAATAACAATAATAATAAAGATGATGATGATGATGATGATGATGATGATGAAAATGATAAATAATAATAATAATAATAATAATAATAATAATAATAATAATAATAATAATAATAGTAATAAATGTCCTGATGTAGTAGTAGGCAGTGGCTCTCATGGCTTCTGATCTTAACTGATTGGAAGTGTTATCATGTACGTTGTTTGTCTTGGTATAAAAGATGGGTTGCAGCAAATACCACAGATTTGCTTGTCAGTTGTTTGACCTTAACCAGTTGAGCATGTCCCTTAGTGGCTGACGATATGCGCATCTCTGATCACGAGCAGAAGTAGTGGGGGAGCATCATAGCCATATGTTGAAAGGAATTCTTGTAGGTTTGGATAATTCACCTTTGGAAACATAGGTGTTTCGGTAATCCTTAAACAACCCTTATTCAAGAACATTTTGAGCAGGATGAGCTACTCGACCTGAAGAAAATTCTATCTGGGTCCCACCTGCAAGGTCATGTACTGTTAATCTTGATATGAAATCACCATGTCGTGCACATATGGTTTGATGCATGTGCCTGGCGTACCCTTATCAGACGGGTAGTTATGATGGGTATACTGGGCTTCGAATATTTTACCCCGATGTCACTTTGATGGTATGCACTGGTCTCTCTCTCTCTCTTCTCTCTCTCTCTCTCTCTCTCTCTCTCTCTCTCTCTCTCTCTCTTTCTCTCTCTCTCTCTTTCACTCAATAATAATAATAATAATAATAATAATAATAATCCATCCTATTAAAGGCTCAAGATCTGAGATTTGGGGGGACCCCGAAAAGATGAAAGGCAAAGCCGACCTCGGCTGAATATGAACTCAGAACGTAGCGGCAGATGAAATACCGCTAAGCACCTTACCCGGCGTGCTACCGATTCTGCCAGCTCACCGCCTTAATAATAATAATAATAATAATAATAATAATAATAATAATAATAATAATAATAATAATAATAATAATAATAATAATAATAATAACAACAACAACAATAATAATAATAATAATAATAATAATAATCCATTTTAAGTTATCCATATAGCCAATAACTGGGATTGGGTATTATCCGATTCCCTCGATTCTAGCGCTTGACTAGTTTATTACTTTTATCATCTGCGAAATGGTAAACGGCAAAGTTCAAATTTGCGACGGGCTTTGAAATCAGAACTTAAAGAGCCGGAAGAATTCTAACAGAGCATTTTTCGATCCTTCTAACTATTTTTCCAGCTCACAATCTTAATTAAGGTGAGATAATAAAATAAAAGTAATAAACTGAAGCACTCGAAAATAATCATCGGTTTTTCTTATTCACCTCGACGACAAATTACAAGACGTATTTTCTTTCTTAATTTAATTTTTTTTTTCCGCCATCATCGTTCCAAGAGTCATTTTACTTATAACATAAACTAAAGTGAATTATTTAAACACTTCACAATTAATTCTTAATACTTTGTCGAGAGGAAGAAACAAGTTTTTCTTTCATCTCAACCTTTGAAATGAGTTTATTACAAACTTAAATTAAAATTTCAAGGGGAATCTTTTTGCTTGTTTCTATCTTTATAGTTTTCTCTATTCTACAAGAATTTTACAAGTGCAAATGGAGAAATTCTCGAGTGTCACAGTTTTACTGAAGAATCCATAATGATTAGATTGTATTAGAGACAATGGCGACGCATGTCGTTTTCTTTTGACGATTGAACTCTCGATCGTCTGGTCGCTGGTTTAAATCTTTCCAGACCAGGTGGGGCTTTGTATCTCTAACAATGTACTTCATTTGCCGTTGCTGCCATCTGCTCAGCCGAAAATGTATTGCCTCTGCTTTAGATTGGTCTTATATAGTCTTCTTGCGAATGTTAGAAGCCAACAACCCTGCGTGATACTTAAACATTGGTTAAAATGCAGCTGTGCCTTTGTTGATAGGAACTGCTGTTAATTGTGCCAGGATTAATGTATATTGCTAAGCAAAATGATTTTCACTTGCTGAGTTGCGGCGAACTTAGCTACAAAAATATTTATTGTATTTCGCAGTGAAATATAGTATTTCTTAACCTTAAATTTGGAATAACCATTTGAAATAGCATCTGGAATAACCATTTGCAATAACTAATGCAAGTGGACATATTCTGACCGAAAACCTAACGGAAGAGTTATTCTCTACTCATAGGAAGTTCCACACATATCTCTGTTCCTCAGAATTAGCTGTATACACTCGCCACTTACGTCCAGGGGGCCCACCGGACTCAACCGTCTCTTATACATTTTCCTCTGTCTTTAGAGCCTGCTCTAAACATTTCCGCCAGTTTTTCTCTATAAATGCAATCTTCTGGAATTCTGCCACGACTCATGCTCTTCCTTGTCCTACGAATATCAACCACATTAATCTCAATGAAGAGCACTTCCTGTCCCCCTCTCATTAACTTACGAAAAGAATATTCCTAATATAGGCGCTGGCGTGGCTGTGTGGTAAGAAGCTGGCTTCCCAGCCATATGGGTTCAGTCCCACTGCATGGCAGCTTGGGAAAGTGTTTTGTACTACAGACTCGAATCGACCAAAGCCTTGTGAGTGAATTTGTTAGATGGAAATTGAAAGAAGCCCGTCATTATAAGTGTGCTTATATTTGTCCCCCACTACCGTTTGACGGCCGTACTTGGTTTATTTACGTCCCTGTAACTTAGCAGTTGAACAAAAGAGAGCAATGGCATAGGTAGCAGGCTTTGAAAAAAATAAGTACTAGGGTCCGATTCATTCGACTAAAAATACTTCAAGACGATGCTCTAGTATGGCCACAACCTAATGACTGAAATAAATCTCTCTATATATATAAAGCTGAAGTTGTCTGTGTATGGCAGGTTTGGTATCCTTCAACTAACACTATCTCCTCCGAGACCCTGCGGCGCAAGTTGACCAAAATTGAAAGTATGATAGAAGAAGGCTTGCTCTTCCTTTCGTAGAAGATAAAATTCAAATCGAACCATGTTAACACCAAAAATTATTTACATAAAAAGCGTGCTTTTTTTCTATGAAAATCCCTATTTTTTACGATTGTTTGACTGCTGTGTCGACATTTTTCGGTGTATTTCAACCAGAAAAATGTTCACTTAAAGAGAATAACAAGCTACATAATGCAAAACTTTTGCTTTTCAAAAATTTCAATTCTAAAGGGTCGAAACAAACCCGTGCAATACTGCTAGTACTAGATAAAAGAACGATTCAATTCTTAGACGACTTCATTTTCATCGAACGAAGTTGTTCTCGTCGAGAATGACGTTGGACAGACTCAACATTTGAAGTCTGTGTAGCATCCATTGTCTCCCGTGTGATGACGATGCTAGTATACCGCCTAATATTGCCAAACCAAACGACCAATTCTCTATCCAGATGCACAGTCAATTGAGTTTTTCTTCTGTTTACGGGCTAGAAGGGTCGATATAAAATATACTCGCTTCTGCAAACTAGCTTTATGACCCATGTACTTCGTGCAGACATCATTTTTATTATCTAGGATATTATATTCCCGTAACATTCATGGATATCTGTTTGTTACTGTAATATATCTGACATAATCAATCAGTTTTACTTCAAATAAACATTCCCGTCTTCTTCCTTTTTCCTTTTCTTTTAAATTCATTTCAAATAAAAAAAAAAAGAGACACATATAATATATCCTTCCTATTTCCTACATCAAGTTCACATTTTCACAATTTTGTTCTCGGTTTCTCAATTCAGAAATAAATGCGGAAAAAAACAATTTCAACCACAACCTGGCAACTACAGATTAAAATTTATTTTTAGTCTTTTGTAGGAAATTATAAGATCGTATTTCAACTCAAAGCGTGGATATTTATTTTTTTATTAACGAACAATATTTTCTTTCGGTTAAAAATCTGTTTTGATTTTATTTGTAATTTAAATTTTCCACCATTGACAAACTTCTCCGGGCGAAACAGTTCAAGTTCTATATTACGGTTTTTTACAAAAATTGGTACATCTACTTCACTGCTTGTAATTCAAGTACTGAATCGATAGCACTTGATTTGAAAGACAAACAAAACTACTTGATTTGAAAGACAAACAACTTGGGCGAAATATTAAATTAATTTGCTTCTATTGTTTGTATAATTTCAACTTTTAATCTCGCAGTGAAATGAGATGAAAAATAATTAACAAGACAGCTTGAACGGTTTAAAATTTCATTTGTAACCACCGTAGGGCCTGATAGCAAATTTTCTGCTTTATTATCTCTGTTTTGAATACATACACATAGTTATACATGTGTATATTTTTGTTCGCATGTTTGTATATGTTTACACGATATAAAGATTTGAAATATAATGATGGCTTCAAGACGTTTCTAAGAGTTAGTAATGCATGCATTTATCAGATGTCGTGTTTACCATTGAATAAATATTTACGACTCAGTTTTTGATTCTCATCAGATATTAATCTTCAGTGGAGACTGGATGCATTGTTTTTCTTACACTATAAGGACATTTCTCAAGAGAGGTGTATGTTGATTCAAGTGAGATTTAAGCAGGAAATCAGGAGCATGGCAATATTTCTTTGGGGAGTCAGAACACATCGATTGCCATCATCAAGAGGATGGTGTAACCAGTGTAAATGTAGAAGAGCAGTCGCCGTGGAAATTGCAAGAGAAACCGACGTTTTATAAAGCCTTCGACAGAATAAGGTTGCCTTCCAGTAATGATCCGCAGGAATGGAAAATTGAAGAGACCAGGAAGTAGAGGGAGGAGGCGTAATCGCTGTGAATTATGGGATAAAGCGAGCATTTCAAGTTACCCACTTTATGTATATGCATAAAAAAGTTTCTACATCTTTATTGTGGTCTTTGTTTCGAAGTAAATATTAGACATCATGAGGAGGACGTAATAGGACGGAAACATCACTGGACTAGGTCATTTAATACAAAGATCAGACTCGCTCCGTGTTATATTATCGGCATTCTGATTGTTTAATTAATGTCCATTAATTTATATTTTTCGGTGATGAACCAACAGAGTCGTTAGAGTGTCGGTTAGAATGCATTGAAGTATTTGTCCTGACTCTCGAACATGTGAATTCAAATCCCATTTAAATCAGTCTTGTATTTAAACCTTTCGGTGTCGATAAATAATGAATCATTTCAGGCTTATGGATCGGCTGAATCGTTTGAACATCGGACGAATTGTCTTGCGGTATCACGTCTGGCTCTTTGAGTACTGAGATCAACCTCCGTCAAGGTATCGATGGCCATGATTAATCATGAGACACCAGGTCCAGCCCTCAAGTAACCCGAGAGTGGATAAGTAGGTAGACTATAATCCCAGTATTACTGCTGGGGTTTCTTTCCGTAGTGGATCGAAAATGGTAGGGTTAAATTTATATTTCAGGGTTGTTACGCTCTCTTCCTTTTTTTTTTTTTTTTGCCTAAAGTTGATATTATTTCTCTCCACGAAAGGCATCATTTTTATTAAAACTTCCTGATTCACCGCATGAAATATCTTAACATTGACTTTACTGTTTGGTTTTTATGCACCAGACAAATCTTGACTTGTTACAGCTATCAATGATATGTGCAGTAAAGGCGGCGAGCTGGCAGAATCGTTAGCACACCGGGCGAAATGCGTAGCCGTATTTCGTCTGCCGTTACGTTCTATGTCCAAATTCCGCCGAGGTCGACTTTGCCTTTCATCCTTTCGGTCTCGATAAATTAAGCACCAGTTACGCACTGGAGTCGATATAATCGACTTAATCCGTTTGTCTGTCCTTGTTTGTCCTCTCTGTGTTTAGCCCCTTATGGGTAGCAAAGAAATAGGTATTTCATCCGTTTACGTTCTACGTTCAAATTTCCTCCTAGGTCGATTGTGCCATTCATCCTTTCGAGGTCGATAAAATAAGTACCAGTGAAACACTAAGGTCGAAATTGCCGGCCTTGTGGCAGAGTAATTGTACTCTTATCCACATATCATTATTAGAATTTTTTAAACTGCTTCTATCTCTGATACTCCGAAAGATATTCATTATGAGGTGTCTGCTAGAGATCATTTTCCATTTCTGTCTAGACGCCAATGATCGCTGGATACCATCGACTCTGTAACATGTGGTTTATGTTAATATAATCAAATTTATTAACATTAGCAGTACAGATATGAGCCCCTAATACAACTATTAAGGAGCACTCCGTCGGTTACGACGATCAACGGAACAACTTGCTCGTGAAATTAACGTGCAAGTGGCTGAGCACTCCACAGACACGTGTACCCCTTATGTAGTTCTCAGGGAGATTCAGTGTGTCACAGAATCTGACAAGGCTGGCCCTTTTAATTGCAGGTACAACTCATTTTTGCCAGCTGAGGGGATGGAAGCACTGTGAAATAAAGTGTCTTGCTCAAGGACACAACGTGTCACTGGGAACTAAACTCACGACCTTACCATCCTTTTCTACTCTAGGCACAAGACTCGAAATTTTGGGGGAGGAGCCATTCGATCAGTTCGACCCCAGTATGCAACTGGTACTTAATTTATCGACTCCGAAAGGATGAAAGGCGAAATCGACCTCGGCGGATTTTGAACCCAGAACGTAGCGGCAGACGAAATACCGCTAAGCATTTCGCCCGGTGTGCTAACGTTTCTGCCAGCTCGCCGCCTTTCACGACCTTCCGATCGTGAGTCGAATGCCCTAACCACTAAGCCACGCGCCTTCAATGCCACTATTAACCAAGTATTAAATATTCTAGACCATATATAGAGGCCGATTCGAGAGAGAGTTGTATTTAGAAAAACTCGACGTGAGAAAGAATATTCTAGCAGTCTGTGCAGTAACTACGTAGAGGTGATGTGGGCACGTGCGTCAGTACCAGTTATATTCTTTGGTATTACAGTAGCTATTTACTAGTTATCTTATAGAATGATTTATGAGTGATAGTGTACATGTCTTTGGATATAAAGTGGCTCATTTTTACTAAAGATTGCCAAAGTTTATTATTTATTGTTTATCGGAACCAATTTCCGTTCGTCGCTACTCGTCCGACGTAAATCGCTTAGATTAAGCCTAATTCTCTTGATAGGATTAAAAATTCATGTTGTAAATCCACAGTGGAACTAATTTGCTACGAGCAATGTATATTTATCCGTGAGATTTCTGATGTATCTATGACTCAATGAAGAGAGGAAGATTTAAGAAATTCTTTCGAACGTTGTGTCTCTTCTGAGTGTCGCGGAAATAGAGAGCCGAGACTTTGAGAAAATTAATACAGGATGTTAATTAAATAATTAACTTGGATATAGGTTTATTTTTTATTTTTTACTTGTTTCAGTCATAACTATGGCTGTGTGGTAAGTAACTTGCTTACCAACCACATTGTTCCGGGTTCAGTCCCATTCTGTGGCACCTTGGGCAAGTGTCTTCTGCTATAGCCTCGGGCCGACCAAAACCTTGTGAGTGGATTTGGTAGACGGAAATTGATAGAAGCCAGTCGTATATATGTACATACATATATATTTGTGTGTGTGTTTAGCCCACCCACCCAACAACGCTTGACAACCGATGCTGGTGTGTTTACGTCCCCGCAACTTAGCGGTTCAGCAAAAGAGATCCGATAGAATAAGTACTAAGCTTACAAAGAATAAGTCCTGGTGTCGATTTCCTCGACTAAAGGCGGTGCTCCAGCATGGTCGAAGTCAAATGACTGAAACAAGTAAAAAAAAGAATTTAAAAAAATAGTAAATATCTAAATTCACCAATTCCCATTCTACTTAATATTAGGGCTTTTTTAATACAATCTGAAATAATCAGAGTCCAACTAATCTCACCTGGAAATTCAAGCCTTAGGTCAGCTGAGGGTCATCCATAGCAATCTTTACGAAACCTTCCCCTCACAGTCTTTCCACTCCAAAACTGTACTGAACAACCAAATATATCTCTAGCCACAACTCCATATACTTAGCACGCTTCAGTCCAGGTCAATGGGTGGACTTTGAACAAAGGTACATAGACAAATGATTAGCTGCAAGTAACTGGGTGCAAGTGAAGTTGATGGATGTCTTTGCAGCAGAAACGGGCGTCAGACAAATTTAAATCAAATCTGTTGCAATTGACAGGAGAAAAGATAGAAAAAAAGAATACGCCGTTTCCAAATTCATTGTTACTGTATTGGACATTCACTCGGTTAAATATTCATAATCCAGAGAGAGAAAAAGAGAGACAGACAGACAGACAGAGAGTGAGTGTGTGTGTGTGTGTGTGTGTGTGAAAGAGAGAAAGAGTGTGTGTGTGTGAGAGAGAGAGAAAACACAAATGGGGTCTAAAGTTTACCTCTATCAATCTATTTATCTATCTATCTATCTACTTATTTATCTATCTAATTATCTATCTATCTATTTATCTACTTATTAATCTGTCTGTTTATCTATCTATCTATTTATCTATCTATATATTTATTTATCTATCTATCTATTTATTTATTTATTTATTTATCTATCTGTCTATTTATCGCTCTGTCTCTATCTATCTAGCTGTCTATTTATCTGTTTATCTAATCTACGTTTGCATGCAGGCATTTTCCATGTCTCCATAACTGAACTGTAGTGTTTTAGCCAATCATATCGACTGCAGTGTTTAATTGCAGTAATAATTTTATTCTATTTGTCAAGCAGCTAAATTGGCGAGTCGCGTATAGCGAGTCGCGTATGGATACCAACATCAGCTTCTCAACCGAAAATTCGTATTCATAGTCTCTTTGTGCCAAATGCCATTTCCAAAGTGTTTATTAACCTGAGGTTAACGTAGGTGGTAGATGTGCAAGGCACCGAGAAGTTTATTCGAACCAGGAAACGAAGGATTTTAGGGAGAACTTCTTAACCGTCTGGTCGCGCTTTCGTCTATATATAATAACCCGACCCATGAGTCGCACTTCGGCGCGCATGTAACAAACTAGCAATCCAGGATTTGGACTTCCTCCCTGCGACCGTCCCATTCTTAAGCTCATCCCCCTTATATGTTTATACGTGTTAGAATGTGTGTGTATGCGTGCGTTAGTGTTTGCGTGTGCACACGTGTATGTGTGTAAGAGAAACGGTAAGTGTGAACAGTGGAGTGAGACAGCGAGAGAGATGTGGACGGCGGGGAGCGGGGAAAATAGATCAGATGCATATATACGGTTACAAACATGCCCGCATGTACGTGTACGTATATACTGGCTGGTTGGGTGGCGGGGTGGATGGCTGGCTGGCTGGGTGGATGGATGGATGAATGGATGGATGGGTGGGTGGGTGTATGTATGGGTGGATGGATAGATAGATTGGTGCGTGGATGGGTGGTTGTATGGCTGGCTGGCTGGATGGCTGGATGGCTGGCTGGCTGGCTAGATGGATGGATGGATGGATGGATGGATGGATAGATGGGTGGATGGTTGGTTGGATGGATGGATGGATGGATGGATGGGTGGATGGGTGGATTGATGGATGGGTGGATGGTTGGATGGATGGATGGGTACGTGGGTGGGTTGTATTAATGGATGGATAGATGGATGTGTGGGTGGTTGTATAACTGACTCGCTGGTTGGATGGATGGGTGTATGGATAGATGGATGAATGGATGAATAGATGGGTGGGTGGAAAATGGATGGATAGATGGATGGATGGACGGTCGGACGGACGAACGGGCGGGTTGATGGATGGATGGATGGATGGATGGGTGAGCGGGTTGAAAAAGAGATACAAGGAGGGGGAAAACTAAATCAAGAATAGTGTTTTCGTAAGAGAACAAAAATGCTAAAATATGGTCAAAGAATAAGGGAGGGAAAAGGGGGAGAGGAAGGAAAGAAAGAAAGAAAGAAACAAACAAACAAAGAAACAAAGAAAGAAACAAACAAAGAAAGAAACAAACAAACAAACAAACAAACAAACAAAGAAGTGTAAAGAAGAGAAATGAAAATAAAAAATAGTTCTCAAGAAAGCGAGAATGAGGAAAGCAGAAAGTAATGGAGTCACGTTGGTAACGGTGAGGAAAGAGATTGGTTCGGAGCCGAGAATTGGCGATTTGTGCCGGGAGGGCAGCTTTTTGTAAACTTTGAACTTCGCATGTTCCAATGTCATCAATAATTATTTTGGTTGTCGTTGATATGAAACTGTAGAATTCCCGCTTCTTGTTGAGATATTGGCTTTGAGGAATGGAGTAAATATCTGTATGCGTGTGTATTTGCACACAAACACACACACACACACACACACACGTACATCACACGCACACACGCACGCACACACTCACATGCATATGTGTTATATTGACATAAATACACATATATAGACACGCATGTATGTGTATATATATATATAGTGAGAATTTACAAAAACAAAAACAAAAGACGAAGGCGGGTGTGTAAACAACAACCAGATGTAGTAGTTTATCGTTCGGGATGTGAAAAAGTATTTTACGTTTCGAGCCGACGCTCTTCGACAGAAAGGAACACAGATGTATGTATGTATCTGCGGTGTGTTTGAGTTTGTGTGGGTGTGTGTGTGTGTGTGTTTGTGATTATATATAATTTTGGACAATTATTGACTAACTGACGAGGGAAGAGCACATCCATGTCTTGTGAGTGGGTTTTCCATGTCTTCCTTTGTCGTTCTTCTGTGCAATTTTTGAAAATTATATATACATATACATATATATATATGTATGTATGTATGTATGTATGTATGTATGTATGTATGTATGTATGTATGTATGTATGTATGTATGTATACATTGTTTGTTTTTATGTTCAGTTATAGTAAAAATCATTTTACAATAATTTCATGAGTTACTCTATACATTTGTACAGCACAATTTTATTATTCATGACGGGTAGTCATGATGGG
>NC_043001.1:103484119-103501619 GCF_006345805.1 Octopus sinensis | reverse complement strand
AATTGACAACAAAAATTGACCGAGATAATGCTATTCGGATTTTCACCACTCGACTTGTGAAGTATTATGAACGGTTTTCGCAATGTGGTTGCGCGAAGGAAACGCAAATTTACTAAGCAACGGCAGCCTATGATATAAAATAATAGATTATTGTTGAAGAACAAAATCTGCTCAGTTGGATTATAAATCTCTCTTTGTTCAGTTTTGCGTCTATTCATGATTTACTGGAAAATCTGTAATTTTAGTTTTTGCTTTCTTATCAAAGCATGTCTTCTACCATTGGACGTTTCTTAGGATTAATATTAAATGCTTCTTTCGTTTTATACATACACGTGGTTGTACAGCAAGAAGTTTGGTTCCCAATCATATGGTTCCGAGTTCAGAGCCACTGCGTGGCACCTTGGGCAAGTGTCTTCTACTATAACCTCAGACTGAGCAAATCCTAGTGAGTGGATCTGGTGTATGGAAACTGAAAGAAGCCCAGTATATGTTTGTGTGTCTGTGTATAGTTTTCTTGATAAATAATAGAACTAAAAGCCAACCACATGGTTCCAAGTTCAGTCCCACTGCGTGGCACCTTGGACAAGTGTCTTTTACTATAACCTCAGACTGAGCAAAGCCTAGTGAGTGGTTCTGGTAGATGGAAACTGAAAGAAGCCCATTATATGTGTGCGTGTCTGTGTATAGCTTTTTTGATAAATAATAGAACTAAAAGCCAACCACATGGTTCCAAGTTCAGTCCCACTGCGTGGCACCTTGGGCAAGTGTCTTCTACTATAGCCTCGGACCGACCAAAGCCTTGTAAGTGGATTTCGCTGACGGAAACTGAGAGAAGCTCGCCATGTATGCGCGCTCGCGTGCGTGTGTAGGTGTGCGTGAGAGTCTTTGTGTCTGTGTTTGTCTCCACCAACCGCTTGACAACCGGCGTTGGTGTGTTTACGTCCCTGTAATATAGCAGTTCGGCAAAATCAACCGATAGAATAAGCACCAGGCATAAAATAATAAATACTAAGGTCGATTTATTCTTCAAGGTGATGGTCCCATACGGCTGCAGTCCAATGACTGAATGAAGCAACCGCTAAAAGATATATATATATATTATATATATATATATATATATATATAATATATATATATATATATATATATACATATATACATATATATATATATATATTATATATATATAATATTAATATATATATATATTTACATATATATACATATAAATATAATATATATATATTATATATATATATATATATATATAATATATATATCATAATATATATATAAATACATATATTATATAATATATATATATATATATATATATATATATATATATATATATATATATTATATAGGATAAAGTTTTCAAAAAATTTTATCAGTAGCCAGCATATTAAAAAATACCTTTTAAGGTGAAAATTATAAGCAACTTATAAATATTCTCGGCATATTGGCATAGAAATTGTTTTCTTTTGCCCTTATTTATAAATTGTGTGTGTGTGTGTGTGTGTGTGTGTGTGTATGTGTGTGTGGGGGGGGGCAGTGATAAATACCTAAAAAAGTAACGACAGAAAGAAGAAGCGTAGATTCGGTCGATGAAAATCCCTCCGTCATTAATTGGACGATATATGGCATATGGTAGGATTTTGACAGCAAAAAATAACAATTCTTTAAATAGGAAACTTTCAACGTTGCCCAGTTTTTAAGTAGATTAGAATATACTGGAATAACATTATTGATTTCACTGCCACATATTTTTTCCTTCGTTATCTGGGAGAAATTTTTTCATTTTATTTTCTAACTTATCTAAATTAACGCTCTGATTTATGCATGGCAGTAAAATAATTGACACAAACAGCCGTAACCATCAAAAGGCTCCTATCAGACCGACATATATATTTTGTATTGCTTGTAGGAAATTGTATAAATTTGCTTTATTTCGTTTTATTTTCTTTCTTTTACAAGCTTCATCTCCTTCATCGTCAGCAACAGAACTCGGCTCGGATTTGTTTACGTGTGTGTGTGTGTTGGGGAGGGGGGCTTTTTTTCTGAGATTCATTGTTATTCGGAAACATAAAGACTTTGTCTCCTTCATGGAGTGGAAGTCCTCACCTTTGAGTAAGCTCTGCTGATGTAAATTAATTAATTTTTTTGCACATCATAAAAACAGGAACCGGTTGATTCAATTATTTCTTAATTCCTGGGTTGATTTACGGCTAAAATCTAAAATATCTGAGATTTTGACGATCGGTATGTTAATGTAAGTTATACGAAACTAGAAATCATCGCTTTTGAAAATGGGGATAATATTTATTGTTGTATTTCGGTATGGTCTGTCTGTCTGTCTGTCTGTCTGTCTGTCTCTCTCTCTCTCTCTCCTCTCTCTCTCTCTCTCTCTCTCTCTCTCTCTTTTTGCCAAATAAACACACGCATTGTATATTCGTTCTTCACTCGTTTATTACTGTTCTTATTCTAACTCATAAATATGACCCTCCCGAAATACAATATCTGTTTCAACACACGACTTCAAATCAGGAATTTGCTTTGCCGAATTTCGTCCGTCTTTATATTCTGGGTCTAAATTCCGCTGAGGCAGACTTTTCCTTTCATCCCTTTCGGCGTTCGATAAAATAAATACCAGTTGAGCACTGGAGTTGATGTGATCGACGAGTCCTTACCCACAAATTTCAGGCCTTTTTACTTTTAGTAGAAAGAATTATTATTATTATTATTATTATTATTATTATTATTATTAATAATAATAACAACAACAACAATGACAACAGCAGCAGCTGCAGCAACAACAACAACAACAACAAGACCTCCCAACCTGAAGAAACAAATGGACACTTTAGAAAAATCCTATGATCTTGGTGTATTGCAAAAGTTGGCTTTACTTGGAACTGCATAAAGTATTGTCAGTCTGAGGTCCTTGCTGTGACTTGACAGATAGTACAAAACCCCAGAAGACACAATATCTTCGATCTACAACATCACAATATAATATATTGTATGACATCTTCAATAATAATAATAATTCTTTCTACTCTAGGCACACGGCCTAAAATTGGAGAAGGGGAAGAAGTCGATTACATTGACCCCAGTACACAACTGGTACTTATTTTATTGACCCTAAAAGGATTAAAGACAAAGTCGAGCTGGGTGGAATTTGAACTCAGAGCATAGCGACGGGCGAAATACCGATAAGCATTTCGCCCAGCATGCTAACGATTCTGCCAGCTCGCCACCTTAACAATAATAATAATAATAATCTTTTCTACTCTAGGCACAAGGCTCGAAATTTTTGGAGAAGGAGCCAGTCAAATAGATCGACCCCAGAACGCAACTGGTACTTAATTTATCGACCCCGAAAAGATGAAAGGTAAAGTCGACCCTCGGCGAAATTTGAACTCAGAACCTAGCAACGGGCGAAATACCGCTAAGCATTTTGTCCAGCGCGCTAACGATTCTCCCAGCTCGCTGCCTTAACAACAACAATAATAATAATAATACAAATAATAATAATAATAATAATAATATAATAATAATAATAATATAATAATAATAATAATAATAACAACAACAACAACAACAACATCAACAACAACAACATCAAGAGTGAGCTGATGACTCCACCTCAAAACAGGAATAACTAAACTAAGAATATACCTCCCCCCCCCCCCCCGTCACATAGAGTTGGCGTGACTTTGTACAAATAGAAAACTACTGTGAAATAACAACAGCATGACTGGGGAAAGTACTTTGGAACAAAGAGTGAAAAACAGAGGATAAATAAAAATGAAACTAGCAAAGAACCTCTTCTCAATGCACGTGGATATGATAAAATAGAAAGCAGAAACAAGCTTCATTGAAAGAATAAATTTAGATAACAACACAACAGAAATGGTTAAGAGACAAAGCAAAAATTTGAAAACCAAATTACAAAACATGCTAAAAGAGAGAGATAGAGAGAAAAGCCATTCCGCAGTTAATACTCAGCTAGAATCAAGAGAGAAGAAATAGGCCAAAGTCTAATCAACGATTGCTCAAAAGCTCCAAAGTAAAGGGAGAACCTGAAGGACTGATTTTACTTGCAAGATATAATAAAAATGGATTGGCTGTGTGGACAGGCGTGGGAGTGGCTGTGTGGTAAGTAGCTTGCTTACCAACCACATGGTTCCGGGTTCAGTCCCACTGCGTGGCAACTTGGGCAAGTGTCTTCTACTATAGCCACGGGCCGACCAATGCCTTGAGAGTGGATTTCGTAGACGGAAACTGAAAGAAGCCCGTCATATATATGTCTATATATATATATATATATATACATATGTATGTGTGTGTATATGTTTGTGTGTCTGTGTTTGTCCCCTAGCATTGCTTGACAACCGATGCTGGTGTGTTTACGTCCCCGTCACTTAGCGGTTCGGCAAAAGAGACCGATAGAATAAGTACAGGGCTTACAAAGAATAAGTCCTGAGGTCCATTTGCTCGACTAAAGGCGGTGCTCCAGCATGGCTACATTCAAATGACTGAAACAAGTAAAAGGGTAAATAAAGTATATGAAAGCAGCACCAGGACACTTGAGGCTTTTGGTTGGATAAGACAAGGGAAACCCTGAGATGACAATTTGGAGGAATCGACTGAATAGAAATGCAATTATTTACATTATTTACATTTGATGGCTATTTGTCCTCACTCTGTTTGTTGTTAACACAACGTTTGGGCTGATATGCCCTCCAGCCTTCATCAGGTGTCTTGGGGAAATTTCGAACCTAGGTTCTCATTCCTAGGGCTGATTGAGAAACGAACATCATCGATCATGAAAGGTCCAGCGAAAAAAAATGCATTCGAAATTCATTGACCAATCACATCAGCTTCGATCTATTATGGAGATCAGTGACGGGCATTTTTCTTTCTTTTCTGTTTTCTTTTTTGAGAGAACATACAAACATTTGATGGAGATCAAATTATTATATAATGGATAGAATGGGCGCAGGAAACATTTTAAAAAAGCACCGAGAGTAACTAATTATTGACAAACTGGTAATTGCAATTGACACAGACCGATCTGTGCATGGTCGACTTTAAAAAGGTAGACAATAGGGGTTTCCTTTTCCTCTCCTGTAGATTGACAATTTTTGGTAAAGCAGCAAACCTCATCATAACCCACTGGACAATGAAACCGATGATGGACATGTCTTCACTGGGAAACGTAGCTGTTAGAATAAAATAGCTTTTAAAGCAACTCTCTCTCCCCCACACACACTTTGTTATTTGTTATCGTGTTTATTGCTTATCTGGAAGAACATAAGCTATTGGAGAGCAATGCCCTTGTCTAAATCATCTGTTACTTATGGCTGGCTTAAAGATATTTGCAAAGTAAGAAAAAGAGATCAATTCACGTGTTAAAACAGTAAAGGTGCGTTAAGGTGACACTGGAATGTAGTTTAGAATATCAAAATGTGCAACTTTAGCCAACAATGAAAAGGGAAAAGAGCAACCTGGAATAAACATGTCGGAAGAACGGGTTCTAGAAACTAATGGCAATGGACACCAGTTTCTAGGCGAACTGGAATTCAAAGATTTCATGCATCAGGAAGCGAAAGAAAAAGCAAGATCAATATATCTGAAAAGATTAAAGGATGTATTAAAGTCCAAACTAAATGTGAGGAATTTGATAAATGTGATGAACACAAGACCGGTTACTATCGAGCATTATTGCGCCGGAATAGTGAATTAGATGAAAGATGGCAAAGAAATATTAAATAGAAAAACGAGAAAAAGGCCTAGCTGTGCATGGAGCTTTTCATCAAAAGGCAAATGTCAGTCGTTTATACATAAGATCGGAAGATCGAAAAGAGAGAACTTAGCATTTCTCGTTGTATATTGGAGAAGAAAAGGTCAGTAAACTGATACCTTGCAAAGAATGAAGAAAACAGACTTAACCATTGTGTCAAATAATTAGCACTCTTCTTGTGTTGAAGAGAAGAAAGCACAACAAAGCAGCATAGTTTGTGAAAGAAAAGGAATGCTTAAAAGAAGGTGGTTCAATGAATGGCGGTGTAGAGGGATGCTAAACACGTGAACAACCACGGCTCGTGGCACAGGTGAGTCCGGAGTGGTTATTTAAAGAAAGAAACTGATATTTTGTTGTTGGCTGCTTAAATTCAAGCCTTAAAAGCAATAATTCAGTAAATAATCAATATATTTTGCGAGATTCCTGATGTGAAATCGTGTGTTGAAACAGAGATTGTTGTGGAGTAAAAATTGTTTGCCAACGTAACATGGCAGTCCTGGTTTAGGACGAATGTTGCTGTAATAACCCGCAAAACCCCGCGATACACAGGTATTTCTTTGAGCTGAGTTGGCGTGCGAGATTCTCTGGTTCGAAAAAATAAGGACACAGATCGTGTCGTATAGCCAGCTGGAGACGATGTCACGCACACACACACACACGCATGCACACACGCATTTACACACGCACGCACACACACACGCACATACGCACGCACACACACATGCACATACACGCACCCACAGACATACGCACACACACACGCACGCTTTGAGAAAGCTATTTTCCTCCTTTCTCAAATTGCCTAAATGCTGTTGCTTTCCTGAAATTGCTACATGTAAAGATACATGTCACGTGGACACATGTCGACGAATCTATTGAACGCCACATAAAATAACATGTATGCGCAGAGCCGTCTTAGCAGAAGCAATGTAGGCCCCAGGCCTACAAATGCACTAGGGGCTGTAGTATTTATTGATGGCAAACCACAGCATATATAGATCACCACTAGGACTCCCTAGATCTGTTGGGTCCCTAAACCTGTCAGGCCCCTGAGCAACTGTATATGGGTGCATGTGGATGTATGTGTATACGTGAATGTATATATGTATGTAGATGTGCGTATGTATATGTATATATGCGTGTGTATGTGTACGTATCCTATCTCTCTCTCTCTCTCTCTCTCTTCTATCTTTTCTCTTGTCAAAGAAAATATTTCTCCAGCGTTCGCTATTTTCCTCTCGTTCTGGTCTAACGCCCCTCCATGTTTGTTTTCGTTCGGTTTCCTTGTATGTCCCCACTGTCCTGTTTTTGTTCCCAACTTTGACCCTCTAGAAATCCCAAATTTTATTCTGCAAGTTATGGGAGCAACTGTCTTCGAAGATTCATATTGTCGTTCAGTACTCGAAATGAGGAGTAGATAGACAGCCGGCAACTGATGAAGGGTCGTTCTTAGTGTTACTTGTCCTGTTTTCCATTTCTTTCTATCGTTGAACTCATTTGTTTTCGTATTTCATGTTGTTTACTGTTGGTGACGTCCTGTACCCATATATGAATATATATATATATATATATATATATATATATATATATATATATATATATATATATATATATATATATATACATATATATTTCGTTTTTGGATTGGGTTGCAAGATTCTTTATATGAGTTCGTGTGTTGAAGCATATTCTATTGTGTCTAGGGAGAGTCATTTTCTTTGTGTGCCTTATTATGTAACACACTCACCGGTAAAATTTCCACGTTTTTCTTATTTTTATTGTCCTAAAATCTTCGTTACGTCTTGCAACCTTTTCAAAACTTTTCAAAAAGAGTCAAAACTATTGAAAAGGTTTCAAGACGCAATGAAAATTTTAGGACAATAAAAATAAGAAAAACGTGGAAATTTTACCGGTGAATGTGTTACATAATAAGGCACGAAAAGAAAATGACTCTCCCCAGACACAACAGTATATATATAAATATATATATATATAAAAGTCAAAAGGAGGGTGAAAAAATTGGATATTAATTTAATAACATCAATTTAAACACCAGTGGTCTAGCGTATAAAAGACTGAGATTCAGTAAATATTATTAATACACAAATATGAGAGAGAATCCACTATGTGGACGCTCTTACGCTAGATATAGATCCGCAAAGGGACTCAACCACTAAGAATTGTTCTCAAGAAAAAATTTAGCACACTAAGACCGTAAGCGAGCAGGACAAATGAAAAATAACCCCCATACAATTGTTTCACTGTTAATAAATTATGTAATTTTACTTACATAAATATCCTCAGATCATCAGTGGAGTACGTCATAAAATATAATTTGTCGAACTGCACGCTATATATTAACATGAGGTCAGAGACACGAGCAGTTCTTAGTGGTTGAGTCCCTTTACGGATCTATATCTAGCGTAAGAGCGTCCACATAGTGGATTCTCTCTCATATTTGTGTGTATATATATATATATATATATGTATATATATATATATTATATATATATATATAATGTATGTGTATGTATGTAGATGTATGTGTATGTATGTAGATGTATGTGTATGTATGTGCTCTTCTTTGTGGTCCAATAACCCATGTCGACGCTTTAGCTAGCCTGATTCTTGAACGCCTTCATTCAGATGCAACGCATTCGAACCAAAATTCCAGCTTTGGTGAAAATGAATTCCAATTAACCGCAAGTGATTCGCATTCTTCTTCAGCTGTTAAAGAAAACAGGATCCGAGAGAACTCATTCTTCTAAGAAACTTAAGTGTTACAAATTATATCGGAAATAATTGAACAGGGAACATGGCTACAAGAATATAAATAAATATTTACCTGCCAATTAGCTGTTGATCAAAGAACATGTTCAACTCTCAACGGCACAAATTAATAATTACATTACACCAATTTACGTTCCAAATCTAACAGTTACTGCCAACATATTACACAATTCTTCCTTCATTTTCCCCATCCAACACAACAAACTATCATTCAATTAGATGCCACCGTTTTTACCCCGTTTGTTTGCTTGCTTCTCTGTCTGATCTCACATTTCGGAAATTGATTGCAAATTAAAAACGGTTCTAAAGATGCCATGGGTGCGGAAGTTCATGGTTAAGTACGTTTGTGAGTGTGTATGCGTGTGTATGTGTGTGTGTGTGTGTGTGTGTGTGTGTGTGTGTGGTGGATCTGCGTTTGTTATTTGGGTTTGTCATTCCCAAATGGTTTTCAGCAACTTATTTGGATAAAAACGGTATGACTAAAATATAGAGAACAAGCGTTACGCGAGTTACAATGATGTGAGAATCGAAATCATTGACATGAACACGAAATGCAATGCAAATACGCTGTCACGTGTCGTAAATATATCTTCCAAATATTGGCGTTTAGGTACAAGACCTGGGATTTGGGGGCAAGGGGCTGGTTGATTACATCGATCCCAGTGCTCAACTGGAACTTAATTTATCGATAAAAGCAAAGTGGGTCTTGATTGCATTTGACCTCAGAACGTAAAGACGGACAAAATGCCGCTAAGCAATATGTCCGGCGTTTTAACGATTCTGCCAGCTCGCCGCCTCATATTGGTGTTTAGAATAATTACTAATATAAAATACATTCTTTTCTATTCTAAGCACAAGGCCTGAAATTTGGGGGGAGGGGGTAAGTCGATTACATTGAGCCCAGTGTTTTACCGGTACTTAATTTATCGACCTCGAAAGGATGAAAGGCAAAGTAGACCCCGGCGTCATTTGAACTTAGAACGTGAGACAGAATAAAAACCGCTAAGAGTTTCGCCCGGCGTGCTAAAGATTCTGCCAGCTTGCCGCCTCGTATTGGTGCTTATAATATACTAGCAGTATCGCCCGGCGTTACTCGGGTTTGTTTCAACCCTTTAGAATTGGAATCTTTGAAAAGTAAAAATTTTTCATTATGTAGCTTGTTATTCTCTTTAAGTGAACATTTTTTCTGGTTGAAATACACCAAAAAATGGCGACACAGCAGTCAAAAAATCGTAAAAAATAGGGATTTTCATTGAAAGAAAGCACCTTTTTGATGTAAATAATTTTTGGTGTTAACATTTGAATTTTATCTTCTACAGAAGGAAGAGCAAGCCTTCTTCTATCATACTCTCAATTGTGGTCAACTTGCACCGCAGGGTCTCAGAGGAGAGAGTGTTAGTTGAAGGCTACCAAACCTGCCATACACAGACAACTTCAGCTTTATATATATAAGATTAAAATGCTGACCATCCACCTTAACAAAAAAATGTCATTTTAAAATTAATTCGTTAAGTTTTCGGTTGACATTGAGTTAAATATTTCTTGTGATTGTGCAATGGAAAAGGAGGGGGCGGCACATGGAATGTGACCTTTCTAATAATTGTGATCTTAAGATTAACTTATAACACAGTTCAATCAATAATATCGATTACTTTCTTCGAGGACTTTTGTTTAATTGCAGTTTGGTCTATAACAATACAAAAAAAAAAGCATTTTTTTCCTTCTCTTATATGAATGAAACTGTTCTACATATATTTTTCAGATTCAAATGTAATAAATAATATCCGAGATTCTTCATGAGAAGTGAGAACAATGTGAGAACACCGCACATAACACTTGATACCAAATATATTCTACACTAAAAGCATTTTATTGCATTTTTTTTCTCTCTATCGTATCTCACTGATATTTCTATCGAAATACTAATTCTATAGTATTCCATGATTCGCGGCTAAAAGAAGAATTTTGTTTCCTTTTCTTTTCTTTTTTTTTTCTCCACATTACTTTGTGGATGATTGTGTGTCACAAGTATTGATCAGAGAGAAAATGCAGCTAAATTGCATTATTTAATATTCTCCTGATATTCACAACAGATCTAAACATACACACATGTTACAACCGAAATAAATAAATACATTCTCGCTGCTTCTTAAGACGCTTTGCTTCCCAACACATCACTCAGAGTTCAATCTATCTGTCTATCTATACTCTATTTATCTTTATATATATATATATAATATATTATATATATATATATATATATATATATATAATACTATATATATATATATATATATATATATATATATATATATAATACTGCGCAGGAGTGACTGTGTAGTAAGAAGCTTGCTTCCCACCACATGGTTCTAGGTTCGGTCCCACTGCGTGATATCTTCAGTAGGTGTCTTCTGCTATAGCCTCGGGCCAACTAAAAAGCTTCTAAGTGGATTTGGTCGGCGGAAACTGAAAGAAGCCCGTCGTATATATATATATATATATATATATATAATATATATATATATATATATATATTATATATATATATGTAACGTATGTACTTGTATGTCTGTGTTTGTCCCCTCACCATCGCTTGGCAACCGGTTAGTGCGTTTAGGTCTCCGAAACTTAGCTGTTCGGCAAACGCGATCGATAGAATAAGTCCCAGGCTTTACAAAATACAATAAGTACTCGCGTCGAACTGTCCGTCCTCGCGTTCTGAGTTCAAATTCCACCGAGGTAGACTTTGCCTTTCATCTTTTCGGAGGTCGATAAAATAGGTACCAGTTGTGCACTGGGGCTCGATGAAATCAACTCACTCCCGCCGCTACGGAATTGTGGGGCTTGTGCCAAACATTTGAAACGAATATAGTGACGAGCTGACATATACATGTTATTTTCTTTCTCGTTTTTCATTCAGTGGGACATCCAGGATGGAGACGATGGAGAGGGAGAGAGAGAGAGAGAGAGAGAGAAGGAGAGAGGGAGAGAGGAAGAGAGAGAGAGTGAGATGGAGAGTGTTAGAGAGATAGAGATGGAGAGATAGAGAGAAGGAGAGAGATGGAAAGAGAGATGGAGAGAGAGATGGAGAGAGGGAGAGAGAGATGAGAGAGAGAGGAAAAGAGAGATGGAGAGAGAGAGAGAAAGAAAGAAAGAAAGAAAGAAAGAAAGAAAGAAAGAAAGAAAGAAAGAAAGAAAGAGAGGGAGAGAGGGAGGAAGAAAGTGAGAGAGAAAGAGGGAATGGTGGCTGCCCCAGCACTTGGCTGACTGTAATTTCAACCAAGTAGATTGCAGCGACATAAGAATGAAGTGACTTGCTCAAGAACACAACACGCTGCCCCACCCAGAATTCGAACGCACAATCTCCTGAACCAGAACCGCGATACCTTTATTGCTGTGCCTCTTCACAAATACTTAATACAACTTGCGATATCGTTTTAGCTTTTACTTACTTCAGGCATTACACTGCGGCCATTCTAGGGCATTGCCTTTTAGTCGAACAAATCGAACCCAGGATTATTCTTTGTAAGCCTGGTACTTATTCTATCGGTCCCTTTTGCCGAACCACTATGTTATGGGAACGTAAACATACCAACATCGGTTGTCAAGCGATGGTGGGAGGACAAACACAGACACACAAATACATACATACATACATACATACATACATACATACATACATACATACATACATATATGTATATATATGTATATATATGTGTATATATATATATCTATATCTATATATATATATATATTATATATATATATATATATATACACACGACGGGCTTCTTTCAGTTTCTGTCTACCAAATCCATTCACAAGGCTTTGGTCGGCCCGGAGGTATCGTAGAGGACACTTGCCCAATTTGCCACGCAATGGGACTGAACCCGGAATCATGTGGTTGGGAAGCAAATCTCCTACCACACAGCCACGCCTGCAACTGCATATCAACATAAACGAAGAGAACAGCTTCCTCTCATCCCCACCATGGGACCACACTTCCTACTAATGACGCTACACTCCTGTCACAATTCATGCAACAATAATAACCACCCCGACGCTCCAGCTGGTACAACTCGGCGGCGACGTCCACCACGACCTTACAACTACCACAACTAGTAGCTACAGCTACTAGTTTGATAAAACAACCAAGATAACACCGCTACAAACGCACCAACCTCTGCCACGCGGCTACGATTATTCGATACGGCGTCAGTTTCTTCATTCAACGAATCTCTCGAAGTTACTAAGAATCTGAAAACGAAATAAACGATCGAAATTGAAATAAGTCTGTTAGAGTTACTTCCCTTACATTGTCTGTTTTTGCAGTAAAAAAGAGACGGTTTTCCAAATTTGACACACACACACTATGCCCATACAAGTACACATGCATGGATAGATACGGAAGTACATACACGTATGTGTATGTCCTCCGGAGGAGTAGCAAGGTATCCTTCTTTCTGGTTTTGAATGATTTTAGGATGCATCAAGCTGCTCGCCTGCACGTTGTTGCCATCTTGGTAATATGCGCATGCAATGTTGCATCACTACTCATGTGTGTGTGTATGTGTGTATGTGTGTGTGTGTATGTGTGTGTGTGTGTGTGTGTGTGTGTGTGGTGTATGTGTGTGTGTGTGTGTGTGTGTGTGTGTGTGTGTGTGTGTGTGTGTGTATTGAGTCATCCCATAAACAATTTTCTACTGCATGAACTAAAAGTCGAAGGAGGGTGGGATAAACTACCTGCATCAACTTGTTATAAAGGCAGGTAGTAACCTTGTACTTATTCTTAATTAAAATTTTTTGTCGCATAATGTCTGTTGCTTTGAGTCATTAATAGCGCATTCATATTAATACGTAAGCCCCCAAAGGTGGCGAGCTGGCAGAAACGTTAGCACGCCGGACGAAATGCTGAGCGGTGTTTCGTCTGCCGTTACGTTCTGAGTTCAAATTCCGCCGAGGTTGATTTTGCCTTTCATCCTTTCGGGGTCGATTAAATAAGTACCAGTTACGCACTGGGGTCGATATAATCGACTTAATCCGTTTGTCTGTCCTTGTTTGTCCCCTCTGTGTTTAGCCTCTTATGGGTAGTAAAGAAATAGGTATTTCGTCTGTCTCTATGTTCTGAGTTCAAATTCCGCCGAGGTCGACTTTGCCTTTCATCCTTTCGGGGTCGATAAATTAAGGACCAGTTACGCACTGGGGTCGATATGATCGACATAATCCGTCTATCTGTCCTTGTTTGTCTCCTCTGTGTTTAGCCCCTTGTGGGTAGTAAATAAATCGGCATTTCATCCGTCTTTACGTTCTGAGTTCAAATTCCGCCAGGGTCGACTTTGCCTTTCATCCGAACCTGGTAAGAGCGCCCTCTCAACCATTAAGCTAAACGACTCTTGCAAAAGAACCTCGTTTGTCTTCGTTTGATAATCATACTTCTATTTATGTAGGTAATTTTATTGCACCTCTGAGCTCGCGGAAGCATTTATGCAATGAATATATTTTCTATATGTTCAGATGGTCATAAATATCCACATACATGTAAGCCGTAGACGTGCGCCAATACAATTATGTATTCATATATTCTCGTGGATTTACCAGTTGCTGTTAGCATTTGGAAGTGTTTCCGGTCATAGACCTCTGTTTCTGCTTCTACAGTTGTACACTTCTGCAATTGGATGCTGGGCACACAGAAAGCGCAGACGGATTCATACAAATGTCAGGTTTTATATATATATATATATATATATATATACCTTCGAAACGCGGAGTAGATAAAACAAGGGACAACTGATGAAGGGAATGTTCTTTATGCTGCCTGTCTCGTTTCTCTGTTTCGTTCTTTCTTTCTTTCGTTGTTTGAAAAAATGTTCGTTTTCTATATTTTCGTTTTTTATGTTCTCGTTTCTCATTTTGTCTACGTTTTTTATGTCCTGTACCCTATATGCATGTATGTATACATATATATGTAGGGCGTACATATATGTATGTATATATGCATATTATATATATATATATATCATATATATATATATATAATATATATTATATGATATATATATATATATATCACGTAATCAGATGATCAACCAGAGTATCAGAGGATGTTATCATCGCTGGTTACAATACGCTTTGCGGGATGGCATCATTGCACAGCTAATACGCTTTCAAATGATGCCACTGCACTGGCTAGGCGAGTAAGGTCAACATTAGTCCTGATCGAAAAGCTAATCTGCCGCAGGGTTCCTATTTCCAGCTGACTGGATTGGGGTAACGAGAAATGAAGTGATTTGCTCGAGAAACAACGCGCTGCCGGCCTGAGAATCGAAATCACGATCTCATGATTGTGAGTGCTGCATGTCTAACTACAAGGCCATGCGCCTTTACCAGTGTATATATAATCTTTTATATATGTGTGTGTAGTGTATATATACATACAATGTTATAGAGTGGAGGCACAATGGCCCAGTGGTTAGGGCAGTAGACTCCCGGTGATAGGATCGCGGTTTCGATTCCCAGACCCGGCGTTGTGAGTGTTTATTGAGCGAAAATACCTAAAGCTCCAGTTGTACCTGTATTTCAAAGGGCCAGCTTTGTCACACTCTGTGTCACGCTGAATCTCCTTAAAAACTACGTTAAGGGTACACGTGTCTCAGCCACTTGCACGTTAATTTCACGAGCAGGCTGTTCCGTTGATAGAATCAGCAGGAATCCTCGTCGTCGTCGTTCCTAGGAGCATCAGGCCCTCAGACCATCCCACAATGAAGAAGTTGAAGTCACCCGAAAGGAATACACTGATGTGGTGTACCAGTTTGGTGAGAACTTCTCCCATCTTTGCTAGACAGTCTTCAAACTTATCTGTATGAATTGGAGCACCCGGAGGACGATATGTGTTGTACATATGACAATATTAAGTTGCCTTATGTGTACCATTTGTGTATCACACACTGAATTTGAATATGACAGCAGGACTTGGGGGCACGAGGTCCTCTCGGATGTACACAGCAATTCCACCATTGCTTCATTCTTTTCTATTTGAGTGTATAACAACATATTGAAGTGTGTGTATTTCTGCATTCCCCTCTATCAGGTCCAAGATGCGTTTCCACAAGTGTTATGCACAGAGCTTGACTGCATGCAGCAAGGTCACTCAGAAATGAGATTTTTGTTTTACAGTTGACATGCAACATCCCTCCGGTATTTACAAGAAATATTTTTGTGACTTGACGTCTGTGTTGGTGTTAGTGGTGGCCATCCTGTATCTGTTGTCGGTGATGGCCTTGTGTGGCGGTGGGTATGGTCCTTCGGGTTGTCCAAAGCCATGGGAGTGGATTTAGCAGACTGAAACTGAAAGAAGCCCGTCGTATATATCTATATTATACTAAAACTCAAAGTTTGTCTGTTTTCCAGCAATTTGATTAAAATGCTAATGATTACAAATAAAATAAACACCACACCTCCCCTTTAAGAAAGCAAAAATCAAGTCGAAAATGTCGACACTTAAAAGAGGTCGGTAGCTACCGCAATCTCTTTTCTTCTTACTTTCTTTTTCCTTCCTATAGCCATTTATACAAATTTCGAGTACCGTGGACTTGAAAGATAAAAATCCCCGCTATATTTTTATCAGATATATTTGAATCACGGGTACTTCATTTTTTTTTTTTTTCTTAAAGGGAAAAATTGCTATTTTATTTGAAATGTAGATACCGACAGTATAAGTCTTGAAAAAAATTACAAAAATCAATTCCAGGTGAGAATGCGATCGATAAAGCCGTTTTTGTCCTGCTTTTTTTCCGTCAACCAGTACATAACTGGACCTTCCATTTTTTGTTGTTTTTGTACTGCTTAAAGACACGTTTCTTTCCTGCCAAGCTACTGTTTAAACCATGTTTGTGTTCTCCCAGTCAACAGCCGTAATATTACTGGTTACTTTAAACTCTTCGGTTGCATATTTGTGTGAATAAAATCGTTTTTCTTTGGATAGAAGAAAAAAGTCTATCTTATTTCTCTTCTTTTGGTGGTGTCTCAAATTAGGTTAAATCAGCTTTCTCAAAGGGGAGGCCTATGGGACGGTCGGACAAGTTGTTTTGAGAAAATTAGTTTAAATGTTGACAACTCAGCACCGTCCATTGGACGGGGGCGGTTTGCTCGTATATATATATATATATATATATATATATATATTAGTATATATTATTGTATGTGTGTATGTGTGTGTGTCTGTGTGTGTGAACGTATGTATCTTTTATTGTATCAGTTATTAAATTGTGGCTATGCTGGAGCAGGGCGTTGAAGAATTTTGGGTCAAATGCATCGCCTCCAGCAATTATTTGTCTTGAAGCCTTCTACTTTTGCCAGACGGCTGATTGACGGGGCATAAACAAACCACCACCGGTTGTCAAGCATAACAAACATAGACACTAACGCACACACACACCACACACACATATTTGCAGGTGAAGATCTTTCAGTCTTTACCTTGTCTTTATTTACCTGTATACATGTATATCTATTCTGTACAGGAATCCCAACGAGTTTTATCTGTTTATTTGCATCATTTTGTCTGTCTGTCTGTCTCTCTCTCTCTCTCCTCTCCTCTCTCTCTCTCTCTTCTCTCCTCTCTCTCTCTCTCTCCTCTCTCTCTCTCTCTCTCTCTCTCTCTCTCTCTCTCTCTCTCTCTCTCCTCATTCTCTCTCTCTCTCTCGACTTTACCTTTCATCCTTTCGGGTTCGATAAATTAAGCACCAGTCGCGTACTGGGGTCGATGACATCGACTGGCCTCTTCCCCCGAAATTTCGGGCCTTGTGCCAAGAGTAGAAAATAGAAGTATATATATATCTATATATATATATAAGACGGGCTTCTTTCAGTTTCCGTCTACCAAATCTAGTCCACAAGGCT